>NC_051129.1:12072369-12090983 GCF_014839805.1 Manduca sexta
CTGTAAGATAACTGAGCCACTTCGAACTTGAAATATGTCTGATGATGCCTTAAAAGCCATTGTTAACAATGGTCTTGGCACATTTTTATTTTATTTTAATATTATATTTACATGTTAGAATATTAGGGATTTTCTATACCAAAAGCTTCAAGTGCAGTTTGTGAAGAAAATAAACGAGATGGTTTCATTAGGGCAATACTACTATCGTGTCAACTAATGCCTAATTTTAAAACAAAAACAATTTGATATTTGGGTATTTATAATGAATTTCTGGACAATTCCTATCGTAAGTAATAACATGAAAAAATATTATTTTCTGATTTTCAACTGTGTTGGGGCACCTCGAAACGTCAAGACAAGTTGATAAAATTTTGTATGTTTAATTTATTTATTGTAACGCAACTTTTCATCGGTATGCCGTTCAAAAAAGAAGAGATAAAATTGTCCATTCATTATCGCTCCACCCTAATGTACATAATATGTTGCTATTGTTATTTTTTTTAATATGAGATTTTATGACTAGTTCAGTAGAGTGCACTCGCGGACATTAGAGAGGCACGCGACGGCACGAGTGCTGCAAAACTATTCTCTCTCCCGAAGGAATGTGGCACACCGCCGCGGACGCTCGTCGACACTCACACGCACATGCTGCGGGCCGGTAACCACTACCGACATAGTGATGAGTAGCCGCGAACAATACGCGATCAATAGTATTCCGTGCACTATATGAGACATCTTTAAACTAGCGGAAAATCGTAGCCCTGCTCCATGTCCTTAGCAACGGCGACGATGTTATTTAATGATGCGAGCACACCGGATGTACTTGACTGACAACTGAAGTCAGCTGGAGAGTGACACAGGCTTGTATCAATGTATAATTCGGTCAACAATCGAAACATGCAGCGTCTGTCGCTAAACGACGTAACAATGTATAATGTATATTATATTGGTTATACTGTACTTACTGTCAGGGCCAGTGTAGTCATTGGATACCTTATCATCACGGCAAATAAAAAAATGCTACATTTTATTGCGTTGCACAGAGTGGCACCGATCTCTAGCGCGCCGTCAATTTGTAAATTATTTTTTTTAACAGGGTTTTTAATTCAGAATGGGATAGAGATTGAGAAAACGCGAAACTGACTAGATAAATTGATCTGATCAAACCTTAAGATCACCAAATTACGTAGTACCGGAAGGTTTATTAGAATTTACTAGAGCAACCCAATACGTGAAACGTGGTTGGAACACGAGTCTACCTCGCCCTCTCGCCTTCTTGCCCGCTACAACTACAACTCCTGCACGCCAGGATCAGCAGTGACACGCACTGTGTCACCGAGCGGTCAAGCCCGGAGTCTCAGGAAATACTAATTAGACTTCAACTGTCACAAAATTAATCAAATATGATAAGGAGGGGTTGGAAATATAAATTTATTTAATTTCTGTTCTCTCCATAGCAAAACTCAGAGACAAAATTATAAACTAAAAAGGTATTTTTAACCTAAATCATGGAGACATTTAGAACTGGAAAAGTCAGATGAAGCCACCACGGATAAAATTTAAAAGGGTCCTATCATTAGAACTGATATATATTTTGATTCAAATAGTTGGTGATTGGGTAAGCATATCCTTGTTGGATAAAACCCCGAAATTAAAGAAAATAAAATAAAAATAGTTGGTAGCTACAGACTAATAATATAACCGCGGCACGCAGTGCTATAAAAAGAAAATTTGGAAAATAGAGAAAAATTGCCATTATAAAGGACAGTATTAATACAAAAATTATGAACTTACAATTTTCGAGTATTTGCGTACCCCAAAAAGAAAGTGACAAAAAGGTCTGAATATAACGAATACTAGATTTTTATTATAGTAAAAAAATTGTAATTCATAAATTCGAATCCAGAATAACAACATTTTCATTTTTATAAAAAACAAATTCTATGTATAAAAAGACTAGTTGATCTGATAGACGTTGTCCGTTATTCATAGTTACGTCCTAACTATGAATTTGCAGCGCGCATTCTGTCAATCGCTGACAGTTATTTCAAACAGTTGACTTGTATAAAATTAATATTTTCGTTCCGAGGAGAGTTTAATGAGGAGATCCGTAGGAGAACAAAGGTTACCGACATAGCCCATAGGATTAGCAAGTTGAAGTGGCAGTGGGCCGGGCATATAGCTTGAAGAACCGATGGCCGTTGGGGTCGAAAGGTTCTAGAGTGAAGGCCACGTACAGGCAAGCGAAATGTTCGGACGCCCGCCTATAAGGTGGACGGACGATCTGGCTAGGTCGCAGGAAGTCGCTGGATGCAGGCCGCTTCCAACAGGTCGACGTGGAGATCCTTGGGGAGGCCTATGTTCAGCAGTGGACTTCCATTGGCTGAGATGATGATGATGATGATGAATAATTTCGTTAAGTGTTCTTAAATTTTCAAATTTTCCGCCCAATTTTTGAATTTTTCTTTCATAAGAACCTTCACCTGACAATAAGAAACACAAAAAATATTGTGAAATCGGTCCAGCCGTTCACGCGTGATGGCGTGACCAAGAGACATAGGGATTCATTTTTATATATGTAGATAATACTATTGAAAATTTTATATTGTGCAAAAATGTGAACATGTTTCTCAACGGGTTTGATTTTCATAAAAAAAAATCACAACCTTGTTGGTTCTTTGCCGTCTTTCTTTACATTTTTAAGACTTTTCTCAGTTTAATATTATTTTCCCATTGATGGAAAAATTTTGGCAAACACGAACATGAACAACTTTTATTTCGCAGGCAAAAACGCGTTAGCTCACTTGGAGAGTGAGTGGAACGGTTATGTTCGTTCCACGGTCTTATGGCCTAATGTCGACACTCGGGCGTATGGCATAATTCGAGCGATCATTGGAACGACTTTCTAACCCCGATCCCTGAAACCCACTCTGGTCTTCTTCGGCGCATACGTGATGGTTCCGGGGTTAGGTCGTTTCACTAAGATAGCTGCTCGAAACCGTCGCTGCACGATACCGCAGAGATACTGCAGAACCTTTCTAATACACACACGCTAAAAGACGCCTTTGGCGTTACGACATCGGGAGACTAATTACATGTATTTTCGTGCACTTGCCACGATTATAACATGAATACAGCGACGGTCACTGCCAACTTTTTCTATTGACTCCTGTCTGTTTTTTTTATTATAATTTATACTGTCGCTGTCTTTTAAGTGTTTTAAGGATTGATAACGGGTAATAAATTGTTGGTCTTCCAGCAATGCCACTAATCCTGCGAAACGAAATAGAAAAGCTGTTATTTCGTTTCGCAGTTTACAGTAATTTGGTGGTACTATCTCGATTAACCTGGCACATTTATGTTGTATAATAAAGTAACAGTCTACCATTACTAATACAAAATATATAGTAGGAATTATATGTAGAGTGATAGATAATGCCTAAGGAATTAAATGTGAATCAGCGTAAGTGCGATGTGACCAATGCGTGCAGAGCATGCGTTGCAGCGCGAGTGTTCACCGGACGCAGGTGCGGCCGCTCGCCTACCAAAAGACTTCAACGCGCTGTATACACTACATACATACAAACCGACGGGAAATCATAAACCGCTAGCGGTGCATGTTTATCTCGCAAGATTTTTTACGAGAACCGTATTTTGGTCAACATTATGTTTTATAATACATTCTCTAGCTGCGTGTGAAAATTGTTTTGATTAGATAGAAGCATGCATTCATTTCAATTAGGCCCATAAACTTCCAAATTATTTTCGATGGGAAATCAAGTTGTTGGACGCTAAATCTTTGTTCAAATTTGATCGTTTTAAACTTTAAAGTGATCCATCTGTCTGATGGTCTAGCGTCTGATTGGAACATAATATTATGTACTAACTAATCGTAGGCTTTAAATTTTATGCGATAGTCTCTCACATTGTATGCGTTAGAATAAATCCGTCGTTTTATTGGTCAGCTAATATGCAGGTATAACTAGATATTGCTCGCTGCTTATCACGCGTAGAATACCCATCGGAACAAAAGATCAACTCTGTATTGTTACCGGGATAGAAACTCTATAGTTGAAATAGACTTGTCACCAAAGTTACATGGTAAAGTGCATGTTTGTTGGCGGCGTGTGCGTCGTGGCGCGGTGAGTCAGACGCGTGGTGCGCATGCGCTACTCGCATCACCGACATTCCGCACTTCTGCCGTCCAATACACCAAGACTAATTGTCGCGCGCCGCTAGCCACTGGCCACTGCAGGGTTGGCACAAACTTCGCGCCATTTGGTACCGCGACATATATATAAAATTTTCGCGTCCGACACGCATTTCATATTCATTCATTGTTACGAGACATCATCGATATCGAACTTTGGTGAATTCAATTGCGGAATGTGAGGACTTAACCCAGAATGCAGCAATACTAGGCACAGCCCTGCGATCGTCGCGTGCCATCAGGCGGTTGTTTTGCGCGAGTGACGCTCGTGTGTGGGAATGTCGTCGCAATAAGTGTCAGCGGCGAGAGCGGCCGCGCGCTTATCCCTTCCCTCCCACCCCGCCGCGCCGATAGAAACACGTCGGTGATGTGTTTTGCTCGTTTCCCGCATATCGCGCCGTTCCTGGTGCCATAACTTGGGCATTGACGTCAGGATGAGGCGTGTTTAACGGCCAATTCGTTGAGCTCAGCGCGGGGCATGTGTCTTATGCTCCAGCGCAGAACGCGAAGTGACGCGATGGTTATATGACGGTAACGCGGCCGCCATCCAAATTCCAAACCCTATCCGCTCCAATATTCAACTGACGGAGATTTTGCATGGATGAATCACACATAACGAACATGAATTTAAACGAAGAGGTCGTCTTTTTTACATATAAAAAAAGAAATGATATTTCGAGACTAAGATTCATGATGATTAATCATGCAAGTCGTCAGGTAAGGTCAGTGAAATAAATAAGTGAAAAGGAAACAGAATGTGAAAATCATTACTCCATACCTGACCACTGTGCACGAGCGTGGATATGATGGAATGTGCCAAAGTAAAGTTTAGTGAAGACGGCGAGTATGTATGATGTATGAAGCATGTGTTTCCGAGGTATTGTCCGGTGGGTGAGCCGGCTAGAGTGGCGGCGCGCGGCGCATGCCCTGCCGAAAGTAAAAGCGGTGCTGAGCGGCGTGCACTTGTCGCGACGAGCGACGCGTGCGCATTTTTTGTCCGCTCTATCAGCGGCTCGGTTGATTTATGTGCGCGCGACGCCAACTCGCAACTAAATCGCACCATTTACATTAAAACGCTGTTCCTCTAGCATTTTACGGTTTTTCCTACGTTTGTTTTAATTATAGGATCATTAGCATTACTCCGGGTACAGTTAATAATACGAGCTCGCACGTGCCGCGTGCGCCGGTGCGGTGCTACGACGTTCGGTAGCGACTAGTTTTGCTCTGTTTTTTGCCATAGCTGTGAACTACTTACGTTCCACAGGAAAAGAGGACAGTTTTAATTATACGTATTTGTAAAATCTTACTCTTACTTTGCTTATTTCTTACTCTTAGTAATATTATATATAAATGAATATTATAAATGTTTGAATATTTGTTAGAAGTAAACACCGAAACGGATTTGGATGAACTTTGCCATCCACATATACTATGTCCTGGATTAACATATAGGCTACCTTTTATCTCTGTTATTTGCTCAATTGATATATCATATATCTTGGATTTTTCAAATAGATGGCGTTGGCATCGTACCTGTGTACTCCTGTGAGTAGGTATGCATTACTACAGTGATTTTGGAATTTTTACAGCATGAAAGGCTTTTCATGTGCTTGAAGCTGTGAGCATCAACTAGTTATATTATAAATTGTTTTAATCAGTCTCGTTGTTGGGTCATAGCCGCTCATATGTGAGAGTCCGCTTGGGTAGGTACCACCGCAATGTCTATTTCTGCTACCAAGCAGCAGTGTGTAATCACGGTTGTGCTCCGGTTTGAAGGACATTGTAGCCAGTGTAACTACTGGACATAGTGAGACTTAACATCTCATGTCTCAGGATGGCGAGCGTAGTGGAATACCAAACAATACTTTGTAATTCAAGGTGTTGGATGATGTTTCTGTTGTTTTTGGGCCGTCGTATCGCACATCATGAGGCGAACGACGGATTCGTCTCGTCATTGAAAGCAAAAAGAAAAAAGAAAACAAGAATGTGATTGGCCCCTTCACATACATGTCTTCTTTACATCACCTCGTCACGAAGAGCTGCCCGCTCGATTTGTAACATACACCTGTTATTACGGATACAATCCATAATAGTTTATGTCATTCATGATGGATCCAGGCGGTGCCCATCGGCGCGTGTACCAAGAGAGGCACTGTGATCCGGTGACAGAACCGTACCCCTTCTTCCTCCACCTCGCCCCGCTCACTCGCTACGCAGTAACCGGTTTGTTGTGTATTTTCGTCGTTGACGTGTAGCGACGTTATTCGACCTCGTTCTAGTTCCTTCCTAATATATACAAAATGTCTACCATTAATATTGTATGGTGGTAGATTTAGAGCGCAAGTAGTGACGGCTACCCTCATCCAAGGGACCTTCACACGACCATGGGGTCCGCTATCAGTTATCACCTTAATCCTGGTGTGTTGGCAAATTAAAAGATAGTCTAGTTTGGATATAATATTATATTTTTTTTAATCAAGTCCACGTATACGGTACTCATTGACAATGACTCGTGGACGGACGAGCTGCGCTCGCGTATGCCGCTCATCACAGCTCTTCGCAAGTATTATAACTTTCACGGAATCCGAGGGCGTTTCACTTACATTAACGAAAGCTCTTTCAAAATACACCCGGATGTGCGCGGCGCGGTTAGGTGCGGGGAAGTGCCCTTCGATCTCGTACTAATAAAAGGTTTTTGACGCGGACCGCGCGGCGTGCGGCGCGGCCGCGGGCTCCGTGGCGCGCCGTGAAAGGGCGCCGGACGACCGGTTGCGTCTGAGCCCCCTCGCCTCCGCTCCCGCACCACCGCTGCACCGACCACTACTCACAACATCATAAAATAATCAGGTGGACCGAACAGTTGGCCGTTTAGTGACGATAATATTTGGTTGTGACGCGTACTTAAAAGCTACACGGGCTTACTACTGCAATCAATCGGCGTCTCGTGATGAGGCAACATTAGTTTCAGGAGTGATATCGCTCGTATGATTAAATAACAATTCGACCAAACATCGAAATTGATATTTTACTACAGTGAAAATCTAAAGTTGGTATATCACGCTCACCGTGCGCCGACTCTTGTGCCGGCGCAGCAGGCTGTCTTGAATCTGACATTTAATTAATATTTCTATAACACTAATGCTACAGGCTGTATGATATTGCTTGTGAGTACCTCCGCCCTTGTCTGTAAGTGTTATTTATGCCACTTCATCAATTCTGGGATGTATCACACACATTAATAACTAATTGCACCAATTTACTATCGACACAACCAATTACTTTTGTGAAGCTCATCTCATTGTATTTTTGCTTTATATTGTTTTTATCTAATTTAAATTAAAACAACTAATTTATAATTAAGTCCAAAAGTTGTAACCTGTTTTATGGTAGCCTAAGATACATGGTCTTTGGGGGTTACTGGCAATTCAAATTAATACAACACGTATACACAGTATGTATTGTATGATGTATTATATTTTATCATTTAACGAAGCCTTATTTTGTCATAACGTTACAACATGTGCACTGTGCCATAGAGTTAGCTAGTTAAAACAACAGTCTGTTTTGTATTTGAGTCATTTAAAATTGAACGATATGATGCAAGACCGCGCAGGCAATTAGACCATGTTTTATAGACTTCGGTTTCGAGTGGAATGGACAATAGCTTATAAACAGCGGGACTTAAATGGATGGACAATTACAATAAGACGCAATGAAAACAAGATTCAAGTAGACAGTGATATTATTGAGAAGGAGCTCTGAATTGCACCTGAATGTATTTGTTGTCTAGAGGCGCATTTGTACATAACATGAAACGTAATATTTATAGACGCATCGTCGTCGAACGAGGCGGTGCACCTGCAGCGGCGGCTGCTAAGCCTCAGTTCGGAGCTGGTGACGCTCCGAAACCACTTGCACGTGGGTGCGGGTGGAGCTGGCGGCGCGGGCGGCGCGGGCTCGCAGCCCGCCGTGCCGCCGCGCGCACACCACCTGCCGCCGCCACCCGCCGCCCTGCCCCACCACCCGGCACCACCACCACCAGGTACTTCCCGCTGCTATTGCTACTATACCCTGTATTCCTATTCTTAATATCCTTACTCCCAAGCTCACATATTCCACGTGACATGAGTGCTATTGCTCTTCCTTTACTTGACCTACCCTTAACCCGAACTCACGTGGCCGTGTTTGATATTGTGATGTGTACAGAAGCTCGATGGCGGAGTGCGCCAGCTCCGGCGCCGACGCCGACGGCGTCTTGCGCCGGTGCAGCGGGCGCCGGCGGTGCGGGCGGTGCGGGCGGCGCGGGCGGCGCGGCGGGCACGGGCGGTGCGGTGGGAGGCGCCGACGTGGACGACCTCATCCACCTGCGCGGCCCGCTTACCGAGGACGCGGTGGTACGCACACTGCAAACCAGGTTCTACCACAACAAGTTCTATGTAAGTTACTTTCTTTATGACGTATATTTTTTAACGGCTCCGAACGCAGACAACCTAACGGCTCATCTGATGGTAAGTGGTGACCATTACCATGGACGTCGGCAATACCAGAGGCATAGCCATTCGCCTTCTACCATAAAGATATCATTTTAAAATCTCATTTTAAGACATTTCATAACACCGTGGGAGTACTTATTCTAGAGTGCACATGTGACTGATAAAATTGATCTCTGCAAATGCATACTGCTGGCAGAAGTCGTTTCCAGACGAAAAAAATTAACTTTACTCCAAAAAACGGTGACGGTGTCATCGCAATCAATTCTTAACATCACCCAACATTGTATGCATTTTTGGGAGAGAATTTACTTCTCTTGCGACCCAGTAACTTATTATAGTTTACAGTAATATAACAAAGTGAACTTTTACAGAGGTACAATAATTATAAATGTGATAACTGCAAAAGTAAATTATTATATAAAACATTAAACGCTTAAACGACTAAATTTTGAATGCTCACGCGTCACCTAACGGGTTCACACGCTCTTATTGGCTGAGCACGCATGTCGCGTCATTGGGAGCCAATGACAGTAAATTCCCGAAGTAATCCGAGGTTGGACCCAAAGGTGGCTATGCTCATGACAGTAGTAAATAATGAATATTCTAAATTAATGGAAAGGCGACTAGATGGGGTTTTGTGGGCACTGCGGGGCGAGCAGGGGAGGGACTGTTTGCTCATCTACTTCAATGAGGCGATCCCAAGACGGACGCCAACGCGGATAGTTGGCTTCGCGTTGACATAGACATTAAGACAGTCTTTCGGAATTCAGGGGCTCCCTTAACTCCCTTCTTAGTAAGTGAGACGGACCGCGAGGCGGCATCGCGCGGACTGCTCCGCGTGGCTGTCGTTATGCAACACGATATCCCAGGGCTGTCTCTTATGCGTCGAAAAAGGCCACGACGGGTTCTGGTCCCTATCTCGGCGTGTATAGTGAGTTAGGGACTCGGCGCAATGCTCCGTCGGACCATGCTATACTGCCGTAAACATTGGGTCGTAACACCAGTGAAACCTATATAATACCGCACACAACTTGTTAAAACACCGGGATCAGCCTTTGTATATACGGTTCCAACAGACCGGCATAATTGTGTCGACTGCCGAGGGATAATAATCTCTCGTCAGTCGAAATTCTATTGCACCGCACTCTTCTTACCAGAACGTAAAGTGGGGTAACTTTGCACGTATAAAAGTAAAAAATAACCTTTCCACTCATCTGTCCTGTGGGGGTAGCGATACGTTTTGGCCCGCGATAAAAAAGAGTTTGTTTAAAAAATATAAAACATAAACAGTTTATCGCGTGCATTAATAATTTAATCTAATCCGGACACCCTACAGTGTTGGATACGTCTTTATAAGAAGCTTTTAATATACTTTGCAATTTTAAGAGTTGACGTCAAGAGTTAGTGGCATTATAGCTGTTGGTTGTTTTGAATATACATAGTAATATTGAACGTTTATTTATAAGTAGTGTTTATTTGTGTGCATTTTGCAGACGATGGTGGGCCCGATCCTGATCGCAGTGAACGCGTACACGGACGCGTGCAACGCGCGTCACGCTTGACGGCGGCGCGCGCGCACCGGCCCGAGCTGGCGCGGCTCGTGCACGACGCCGTGCGACACCAGGCCGACACCGGCTACCCGCAGGTACAAGGCTTCTAGATTCTTTTGATATATACCACCGATTGTAAATACCATTCATCTATCTATCTATCTTCTATCTTCTTCTATACGCTATACTTATAATAAATCTGTAGAGAGGTCAATTCTGTACATGAAATATATTTCCAAAATAACTATCAGGGGGTGATTAGGGATCGATACTGATGCCAAAAATGCAATTAGTAAAATTTTTGTCTGTCTGTCTGTATAACCGTTATAGAAACGAAAACTACTCGACGGATTTTAACGAAACTTGGTACATTTATTTGTCATACTCCTGTGCAGGTTATAGTATACTTTTCATCACGCTACAATTAATAGGAGCAGAGCAGTGAAGGGCAATGTTGGGAAAACGGGAGAAGTTACTCCATTTTTTAAGCTTCCGCCGCGTGTTCAACCTTAATTGTTAAAGCTACACAGAAATCATGTATGACGGAAATGTTCGCCTTAAAATTATATAAAAAATATCCCACGACAGCATATGTCTATCTTTTATGGTTGACTCACAATAACACGTGTAGCTCCCGATAGCATAGCTGTATCGTGATGATACATAGGGACATAGACGTATATTCGCGTGACGATGGAAATGCATGCAAGTACTCACATCTGCCACTGCCACACGACGTCAGGAACCCGCCTTGGTTATACTGCTGCACTCCGTCACGTTTGTCAGGACACCACACACAGTTAGTACACACAATGTAAGGATTATGGGTCCTGGGAAATCTATACTTTCACAGTTATTGTATTAATTATGAAGCGCGCCGGGGAACGTGCCGCCATCGATGCACCAAACTTTTGTTACTAGCGTCATCCGCTGGATGGCGCGGGCGTGTGGCCTCTCGTTGGCCAGCGGTATTGGTCGATTTAGTTGGCGGCAAATGCGTGCGAATTTGAATACCTTTCGCTCTCACACACATACCACCATCACGCGAATTATTATAGAATCAGTTTATTATTATAAATAACGGTTACGAAACATTCCGCCCACCAAAATACATTAATGTATTTTCCAAAATTTAAGAAAAATTAACCTAACTTAAAAGGCATATGATTACGAACTTAAAATTATGAACTATAGGTTTAAGTTAAGTTACGTTATTCGTTTTGATTCGGCAACGGACAGAGTTTGACTAAAGGCCTCGTGAAACGAGAGCCTTCAGCAGTACGTATCGTGGCAATGCGAACTACGCCATCAGGACTCGGATGTAACTCTTCAACCCGAGCTAACGGCCAATGTAACGGAAGCGAATTATCGGCTTTAACAATAACTACTGATCCTACGCTCAACGGTTTTGAATGCTTAGTCCACTTCGCCCGCTGAGTCAGAGAATGAAGATATTCATGTTTCCAACGGTTCCAGAAATCCTGCTGAAAACGTTGAATCAGTTGCCATCGGCCCAAACGATTTATGTTCAAAGAAGTTAAATCTTCATCAGGGATAGATGTTAACGGCTCAAGAGTTAGAAAATGCCCTGGTGTTAGAACAGCAAAATCATTAGGATCTGAACTCAGAGGACAAAGAGGTCACGAATTTAACATCGATTCGATTTGTACAAAGAGTGTTGTTAACTCTTCAAATGTTAAACATTGATCGCCAACGATACGATACAAGTGCGATTTTACGGATTTTATCTGTATTTCCCACACTCCACCAAAGTGGGGACTTGAGGGCGGATTGAAACGAAATTCGATTTGATTAGCATGAGCAGCACTTCGCATATATTCAGTTAATTGTGCATTAGCACCAACGTAATTTGTCCCACAATCAGAATGAATTATGCTGACCCGTCCGCGTCGCCCGGAAAACCGACGCAGAGCACCGAGGAAAGCATCCGAAGAAAGATCTGAGACTGCCTCAAGATGAACTGCGCGAGTTGCGAGACAAACAAATAAACATAAGTAAGCTTTAGTGATTTTCGCACCTCGATATTTACCGGTTTTAATACGAAAAGGGCCACCGTAGTCGATCCCTACAACAGAAAACGGTTTTACCTGATTCACACGAACTGCAGGCAAGTCACTCATGAAAGGTTCCAGTGGGGATGGATGCGTTTTATAACACGACACACATTTGGATAGGCAATGCCGAATGGCACGTTTAGGAGACAATACCCAAAACTGTTGCGAAAGAAGATACTGCGTGGTATTCACGCCCGCGTGACAATTTTCACGATGAACGGCTTCTATAACAAGGTAAGTTAACCTGGATTTACGAGGGAGTAAAGCGGGGTGTTTATGCTCGAATTCGAGGCCGGATCTTGCAAGGCGACCGCCCACCCTGAGAATTCCCTGCGCATCGAGAAAGGGGTTCAACTTACGCATCTGTTTCGTTAATAATTGTCCTTCCCGCAACTGGCGTATTTCGTTTTCGAAAAGGATTGTTGATTGTGCTTTACGACGATCAACAAAGCGGCATGAAGCTCAACACGATCGAGAAAAGGATTTGAGCAACGAATATTTTTATCTCGTAAAAATCTAATGAATCTTAACCACCAACAAATGATACGCTGTATTTTCCGAATCGAAGAATAACGAATGAGAAGAGTGTCGATAAAGGAATTCTTCGCATCGTCGGAGGTAAAGAACGTTTTTAAAGCTTTTTCCTCAAAATGAAGGAGGTCCTCGTTAGGATTAATTTCAAGTTGTGGCCATTGCTGAGAAGGGGAGCGAAGCCAGGCGGGACCCGCCCACCATAAGCTATTGTTGACGAGATCGGATGGCAGCTGACCACGAGAAGCTACATCTGCCGGATTATCTTCGGAATCCACATGGCGCCAGTGAACGTCTGGAATGACTTCGTGAATGTGACTAACGCGATTCGCAACGAAAGTTTTCCAGCGCGAGGAGTGAGAGCGAAGCCACGCTAGTACAACGGTAGAATCAGACCAGGCGAAAACACCAGTAAATGTTAACCGGGACGAGAAAACATCCATGGCAAATTTCAGCAGGTCGGCAAGAAGAACTGCAGCGCAAAGCTCCAACCTAGGAAGGGAAGTGGATTTTGTAGGTGCGACTCGCGCCTTTGAACAAACAAAGAAGGTCTGAATATTACCCTCAGCGTTCACGGTTCGTAAATAAATCACACCACCATAACCTGTTTCCGAACTGTCTGAAAAGCCGTGTAACTCCCAAGAGATACAGTCCTGTCCAGCAAACAAACGGGGAATCTGTAAAGATTCTAACAATGGTAATTGTTCAAGATATCGAGACCAAAACTGGACTATATCATTAGGAGGGTCTTCATCCCAACCTATCTCAAGGATCCAGAGGCGCTGAACCAACACCTTTGCCACCAAAATTAATGGCGACAGGAAGCCAAGTGGATCGTATATACGTGCAAGCTCGCTAAGAATGTTACGCTTCGAACATTTCTTATGCTGAGGAGTTACTGAAAAAAGGAACGAATCATTACAAGGATCCCACTTAAGACCTAATACCTTGAGAGTAGGGTTGTCGTCAACATCCATAGATACAGGATCGGTTAAGCAATATTCTCGTGGTAAATCAGAGAGTAACTGAGGAACATTACTAGCCCATTTTCTGAGTTCGAAATGCCCCTTTTTCAAAAGTTCGATTATTTGAGTTTTCGCATTTTGAGCCATACGAACGTTACTAAAACCAGTTATTATGTCATCGACATAAACATCGGATCCCAAAACTTGACTCGCAAGTGGAAATTCACCACCCTCATCATGAATCAGCTGTTTGACAGTACGGCATGCGAGAAAAGGTGCGGAAGACACGCCGTAGGTCACGGTATTAAGACGATATTCCTGCACGGGTTGGTCCACATTAGATCGCCAGAAGATGCGCTGATAATCACGATCAGACGCTCGAATGAGAATTTGTCGGTACATTTGTTTCATGTCTGCGGTGAAAACAACAGCATGAATGCGGAATTTTAGCAGAATTTCAACAATATTCGTTTGCAATTTAGGACCTACGAGCAACACATCATTTAACGATAGTCCTCTCGCATCTTTAGCGGAGGCGTTGAATACAACACGAAGAGGAGTAGTGCTGCTCTCCGTACGAAGTACAAAATGATGAGGAATGAAATATTTTCCAATACTCAATTCTTCAGTCGGTACAAGGCTCATGTGACCCTGATCGAGATATTCCTTCATGAAGTCGCAGTATTTTTCATACAACTCCTGTTCTTGAGGAGGCGTTTCTCAATTGAATGAAAGCACCTCAAAGCTGTATCACGAGATCCGGGAAAGGTAGTCTCGTGCTCATCGTTTCTGAAAGGCAAAGATACAATGTATCGACCAGCGTGATCTCTCTCCTGAAGGTCTTTGAAGATTTGCTCGCATCTCTCGTCTTCGACGGTGAGAGGTTTCGAAGGAAGAACGCTCAATTCCTCCAGCTGCCATAATTTCTTCAACTCTTCATGAAGTTGTGGCTCCTCATGAATGAAGAACGAGTGTGCTTCAGGCTCTACGTATCCGACGTTCCCGACCAGCAGCCAACCGAATACGGAATTAAGAGCTGACGGTTGATTGGTGTCACCTTTAATTGATCCCGGCAACAGAAGCGAAGCAAAGCACTCCGCACCTATAAGAAGATCGACTGGACCAGGTTTGTGACAATTTGGGTCTGCTAACTGCAACGCTTTAATATGATGCCACGAAGATTTATCAAGTCGAATTGATGGCATCTTACCACAGATACTTGGTAAAAGTCAAGGCTTTGATGGTAAAGAGAGCTTTATCGCTTCGCCCAATATCAAGATGTACTATACCTGACACTGGAGCTGATGAATGACCCAATCCACTAACCTTATTCGACGTCGAATTACTGATGAGACCTAATCGATGAACGACATCTTCGGTGATAAAGTGACTTTGACTACCAGAATCAATCAAGGCTCGAAACGATTGAAAATGTCCCGATGAATCGCGAATTTGGACAACAGCTGTGGATAATAAAACAAAAGAATGTTCACGCATGCTAGTCAACACGCGAACCTGATTATTCGGTGATTCGCCATCTGAAACCACATTTGAAGGAGTGGACGCTCCTTCCTCGTGTAGAAGTGAATGATGCCGTTTATGACATTTATAACACCTGAACAAAGATTTACAATCCTTGACGCTGTGAGACAGTTTTAAACAATTGAAGCACCAACGATGAATGCGCGCATGGTTACTGCGTTCCGCGACTGAAAGTTGTACGAATTTATTACATTTGTTTATCGAATGATCACCCGAACAAAATGAACACTTTACGGATATCGCTACAGGTGAATGAGAAGAAGATGAACTGAGTTTCTTGTTGGATACGGAATTATCTGTGTTATTTGCAAGAAATACTGTGGTTTTCTTCTGAAACTTCGAATTACTCGACGATACGCTTTTAAGTGGCTTAGCTTTGTCTGAAGGTTTCCCTACATCAGGACTAACCTGGCTACTCGAAGAAAAATGGTTATCGCGAATTAAAGCATCAGCTCGATTAAACAAAAGGTTTTCAGCGCTTGATACTGCGGCAATTCAGTAGCCTCTTGCTTTTGTTCAAAAGAACGTCGAGTCTGGGTATCTAATTTCGATAATACTAAATAACACAGAACGAAGTCCCACTCATGAGTAGGAAGGTCAAGACCGGATAATACGTTTAAATTTTCATTTATTAAATCCAAATTACGCCGAAATTCGACAGGTGACAGAGATTTCAAATTAATATTTAATATCTCTTTCCAACACGTAAAAGCTAATTCTCGCTTATCTCGAAACCTGGCGACCAGCGCCTCATATGCACTGCGATAGTATTTACCTTGAATGGGATAAGATCGAATAACACCTAATGCATCCCCACTGAGACATGTTTCGAGATATTGCATACGTTTCGTGTCTGATAGCGATTCATTGTTATGAATCAACGAGTTAAACAAATCAAAGAATTTTGGCCACTCTTTTATTTCCCCGGAAAACGATGGTAAGTTAATTTTAGGTAACTAAACGTCTGCTGTGGACGAACAATTCGCCTTCTTATCGCACGGTTTACAATTAGATTCGGGAAATAATTTTCGATGGATTGCCAAAATCTCAAAATGAATATTATCGAACTCGTCACGTACTTCATCCTCGTGTTCGGAATCATCATCATTGATAACACATAAAATGTCCGAATGAGCACTTTCAAAACTTTCAATTAATTTCGGTAACGCGGAAAATTGAATACTAAACAAATCTAAAGATGACTCATCATCCTTTGCTAATTTAGCAACTTCGAGAAGTTTCTTTAAACGATTTAAGGGCAGAGTGCGCTTGCGGCGAAGCACAGGCAACTCCTGAATATGTGGGCGAACTAAACTTGCCGACTTAGTAACACGCCCTTTAGGTTTACAAACGCGTACCGGACGATACGACATCTTAAACGATTTTTAAATCGACTAAACGAAATGTTAAACTTAAAAAAGTTTATACTCACAGCCTACCCCGTTACAGATGGAAGCGTTATACGCGATAAATATGCCTAAACAACACCGGATAATACAACGCTGAACGCACGAGTCTGAATAGTAGGCACAGCGAATGAGTGAACGAATGAACGTATAAGTAGGTATGTAATACCTAATGATTACGCAATGAAATGAAAATTAAATATATAATACAATAATTATATATCTACGAAAAGTTGTCACAACTCAACTTGTTTGTCGCGAGAAATAGTACTATACGAATTAGTTAAAACGATTGAAGTAAATAGCACTAACGTATTTATTACGACAACAGTAGGAGTGACCGAATGGCTTTACGTATGTATGTATACACGACAGTAACGAAAGTATATAAATGTACTTTGCCGCTTATTTTGACTTAGGTAGATACCTAACTGTGTATGTTTTAATAAATAGACGTCGCTAGAATTAATACGGATGAACGACACCTTTTGTATTAAAACCGATACCGAATTGAATCTGCGTACAAGCCCGTCTATGTGCTAATAATTATTATGAAGCGGTGAAAATGTGACAGGATCGAAACGCGACGAAACACTAACGAATTTAAAATGAATAGATGTATCGACGGTAACGAGACGAGAAAATCACAATTAACACTAACGTATATAATTATAACACATCGGCTTATAGTACGAGAACGCTTTTGAATATTATGTATTTACTACTTAAATACATAAGCGGCAAATATACGTCGGCGCAACTTAAACTGCAAAATGGCGGATATTATTCGAAATACGATTTAATTGTTTGCATCGGGAAAAGTAATATACACTGATTAACTGTAACAGCGAAATAGCCACTCACACAAATAATAATAATTATTATTAGAATAAACTACGTATATCGTTGGCGATTTACGACAAATAGGCACTACGAAGTATGCGCGCCGCTATAAGTACCTAATGTTAGCGCGTAACAAATAATAATTTGTTACCTAAATCGCATGGAAATGAATGTTATTACAGAAATCAATTGCAAACACAAGGAATTTAAAGTTTTAAGTATGCAAACAATCATATGCCTTTACTGGAAAGTTAGATTAAACTATGTATTGAAGGGAGTAATGGCGGGTTATCGTAATGTTTCGGCTATTGAGACAAATTTATCGAAATAACTCAAACTAAATGATTGAAATAGCGGACCAATTATGATTGCTATTCCCGGGTTTCGGCACCAAAATATGTATCGTGATGATACATAGGGACATAGACGTATATTCGCGTGACGATGGAAATGCATGCAAGTACTCACATCTGCCACTGCCACACGACGTCAGGAACCCGCCTTGGTTATACTGCTGCACTCCGTCACGTTTGTCAGGACACCACACACAGTTAGTACACACAATGTAAGGATTATGGGTCCTGGGAAATCTATACTTTCACAGTTATTGTATTAATTATGAAGCGCGCCGGGGAACGTGCCGCCATCGATGCACCAAACTTTGTTACTAGCGTCATCCGCTGGATGGCGCGGGCGTGTGGCCTCTCGTTGGCCAGCGGTATTGGTCGATTTAGTTGGCGGCAAATGCGTGCGAATTTGAATACCTTTCGCTCTCACACACATACCACCATCACGCGAATTATTATAGAATCAGTTTATTATTATAAATAACGGTTACGAAACAATAGCAGTTCGAAGCTTTCTCATTATATTTGTCTACTCTTACGTTTATAACACTCTCAGTCAGCCTCTGATCTAGGGGGGGGCAAGCCAGGGCCCAGCCCCGGGCGGCGAATTTAGAGGGCGGGAAATTCAAACTTGGCAGACGAATACACATCT
>NC_051129.1:12091483-12108453 GCF_014839805.1 Manduca sexta
AGACGACACGACGCGACGACAAATCAACTGCATCGTGCCGCGAGAGACGCGGGAATCTTCAACAATTACTACTCGGCTCGTGACCAAAATATACTCGTAAATTGTCATCGCAACGAGGGCGGACATGGCTGATGACAATTATCCGCCATTACAGGCCCATCGTGTACACTCTGCACATAACGAGAACGGTTCACGATATACATCGGTCTAAATACTTTACGTAGCTTTAATATTATAGTATTAATAGATATAACTAATGTATAATAGTGTATATAGCTACCCTAAATAGTTGACGTAGTATCTGTCTAATAATATATCTATTTAATTCAAATTTATATTGTGATTCCACCATATCATATTTCTATTAAATATAGTTGCTATCATTTTAAATGGTGTTGCAAAGCTCCCCTCTATTGAGAGATGTAAAGCTGGATATAGTTTCACTAATTTGTTTTAAATTGAATCCCTCCTAACCGAATTTCGGCCACAGCGATCAATTTCAAATGCATCAGCCAGTCACGCAGGAGATGTGATAGTGCACAAGTGTGAATCCCTATAATTAATGAAATAAAACATTAAGTTACTGTGTTCAAAAATACTCATGGGCATTTAGAGTAATTATCCACCCTTAATAGCTTGTAAGTACACGTCACTTTATCCGACAGAAAAAAATCCTCTGAAATTAAATGTTAAAACAAATAAATAGGCCAATTACATTCCGACATCACGAGATCTAAGCGATCAATTCAAACGCCCGTCTGCGCGCGCTTCAAATACCATAGATTCAAGATGGCGTCACTTTACTTTTTAAGGCAAAGGCATCCTGTCATTATGCCCATAGGATTATCTTCACGGGGTGCTTCAATGAGATAAAATTGTCGGTTTTAGAACGTTTCACTAGATATTTGATATGGATTCGATTCTGTTCTGGTGGTTAATTGTTGACGTGGATGACGCCGGTCGTTAGTTTGAAATTTTATGTAATACCGTGTACGGTAGGGGCATTAAACAGTGCAGACTTTAACTACATACTTAACGCCTTTTATGGTCGTTACTTTAGTTTTTATTTGTCTGTTTTAGTTACATAGGCAACACTTCTGTGCATGTAGTATTTAAGAGATAAAAAATTAAAATAGTGAATTCATACTTTTTAGGAATAATGATCATCACTTCCTTGGTCTACTGGCAACATATATGAGTTTTAAACTCAGGACTTACGATCTGAGAGTTCTGGGTTTTTATCCTGGTTCCGGGTTATTCTTTGTTTAAATTTTCTGCTCTAAATAAAGTATGTAAAATTATAGATCAAATAGGAACCAAGTTTCAACTCACATGGAACACTCTTACGAAACACATAACTCCTATCAAAACCATGTTACCTGCTCCAATAAACCCACGAACAAACATCGGTCCCATGTACTGTAATGAGAGAGTGCGTTTAACACGGGTATCTGTTGATCTGTGAAGGAAGGCGCGCGCCGCGGGTCCCACCGCCCCGCACACTGAATTATTGTTATTGCCACCAAACTAATGTAATTATTTAACTCACAGGAATATAACGTGACGTGGAGTGGAGTTTTTAATCTTTTATATCACGCAGAAATAGCAGTGTAGTAAAGCTTTACACAAATTTCTATGTGTTAAAACAAATATCGCGGCATATATTCCATGAAGCAGTCAAACCTTAGGTGCTGTCAATAAATCAAGCAATCACTGATCATATAAAACTGCATATACCTGACACTGTTCGGACTCCAAGACGTCAATTTTATTTAATAAGACAACGCAGTCGAAATTTAATTAATCTTTTAGTTTATATTTATTTCCTTATCATTGGTATCGTAACTGCCGAGATAAGGAAAGCACAATATTGTTAAACATAAATGGGTAGAAAAACTGTAAATTGTGCCAATTATAATCGATTACTATTTGTAATTTTCGACCGTCTTTATAAACCAAAAGATGGTTTACAATATACTCCTCCCCGAGGACATTTAATATTTATCCATATTGAATTAAAAAGAAATATCATAACGGACCCAAAAACTTTGTCCAAACAACGCACCACTCTACAAAAACAATGAAAGACGTAACAGCGCAAGGCACAATAATTTACAGCCACCGAGCAGCGTCACGGGACAGCCCGTCGCATCCCAGTGGGACGTTAGTTACCCTGCGATTTATGGGAATAATCCCGCGGAATCCCGCCTTATCCCGCCCATCCTGCATTTTATTGTCCCAGTGTTAGTTTAACCATTTTATTATTTATTAATTGATTCGAGATGATACCTTAGATTGAATTAAATTTTATGTTTTATGTGAGGCGAGCACATTTTTTAAATATCTCGAGGCACTTATTTCGGTTTTGAATAAATTTAAGTCCGTCTGTTTTAAATTAATTATTTTACTGTTATTATGAGCGAGAATGTGGGTATTTGATTTGGTTTAATTATTTAAATGTCTTTTACTTTATGTCGTGTTTTAGGGTGCGTTTGTTTATAGTTTGAGATTTGTTGTCGAGATTTCTTATTGAAATGTTACGTTGATGTTTATTCTAAATATTTTTTATGCCGAGATAAGAAAGTCCCTCACTTTTTTGTACGCGCTTCGAATTTCCTGTAATTGTAACACCTAGAGCTCTTATATAATCATAGCACAGTGTCTTTGACTGATAGATATGAAAATACATAAATAATATCACATTTTTATTCTTAGTTTTTATTCATTTTATATAATTTATGTTATAAAGTTATCTAGTATATTATAGTAGTATGTTGTTGTTATTAGTTCCGCCAGTTCAAATTGGGTGTACCCTGTAATGTCTGTGTGTGTTATTTAATAAAGAAAAAGCATGTCATAGGATGACTATGCGACTTAATTATTTGAGAAAGATTACTTCGTAAGACAAAAGTATTTATCGAACCGAAAGTATGTACATTGCGTATGCTTACAAATGTGAGGTAAAGTGAACCTTAACTTAACATAATTACATGAAAATGTCATCAAAACCTCTCAGTACTCCTATCAACTATCCCACGAACCTGATATCTCTTTGTAAAAAACACACCGCGCCAACCGATTGCAGGCTTCGACCCCTGATGGTACAGTTTACCACAAATAGCTGATATTACGCCACTCGAGGGTTAATCCGTGATTGCACTTCCACGTGATGAGAGGTTGCTGTAACGGGTTAAAAATATCGTTCGCCCTAATTGATAACTCACACGGATACTTCGTTACTGGAACTGACAAAACCACATATACAATTACCTTTATTGAATGGTAGAGTGTATTTAGCGGATGATTTCGTGGTCTATGTCGTATATGTTTTTATAAAATTTTCATCAATATTGTAACAATTAATAAGTATCGTAAAAAGACTTAACTTAGGCTCAGGATCTAACAAGGGTGTATTGTTAAGTTGTCGGAACAACTACGGCACGACTTTCCAACTGGAGCATAGAACGTAAGAAGCTGTTGTGTGCTGGTGAAATTGGTGGGCTTGAAGGAAATACGAGTAGATTCATTAGGAAAGTGTGTCTCAAAGGTGGTACACGTTACGTCAACTAGAATACGGCGTTATTAAGATTACTAAACAGCGGGTGGATAGGATGGTGTGGTATTTGATGAGGATACATAACAAGAGTTCACGAGCTGTAGAGCTGTCGGTATGATAGTGGCATATTGCACGACTCTATGATAAGAATAAAGTCCTAACAGACTTATTGGAGCTTTAAATTATAAGATCTGACTAGCAATGAACTGCTCTCTTCATACTGAGACTAAGTTAGAGTCGTATGCCGAAGAATAAACAACACACCCTTGTTATATGCTTACCGTGTCTACCAAAAGCATTCAGGTCCCGTAATTCATTCCAGCCGTCTCTATATCTGCAACCACTCCGTGCTCCAGTTGTAGAGTCGTGTGCGAAATGCCACACTCGTGCACCGGCGGCCCTAAACGCTTGTTATGTACCTGTTAGGTCGACACGTCTGCGCGGCAGACTCTACATTGGCTTTACGTTAGTTATGGCGCATCCTGTGACTTTTATTGTGAAAATGTTAAGCAATTAACGTTGTAGATATATTTTTGTTGTATTCGCAGAGCGGAATGATTCGTATTTGAGGTAACATAAAAACTGTTCAAATCGAATATTTATATGTATATCCGATCGATATATTTTATTCTTATGCTAAGGTGATTTGGGCATTTGGAGAGGGTGGATGATAGGAGATTGACAAAGACGGTTTATAAGGCGTATGTGGATGCAGAGAGGGCCGTTAGAGGTCGAACGCACCGAACCTTCGAATGTAAGGTATCTGACATTCTTAGTAGAGGACAGGTCAAAAGTACCATGAACCGGCGGAATACATGAAAAGATTGATGGAGGTGGAGGAAGCGCGAATATGCCAGAATCGTCCAAATTGGCAATCCATAGTCTCTGCCTACCCTGTGGGATAGAGGCGTGATACTATGCATGTATGCATGTATATTTTATTCTTACAAATGAATAAGTTTGGGAATATATGTAAGAAATAAAGTGCATAATTATACAATAGCATTTCTTTCCGACTGAAGCATTTTAAACAGACAAAATTGTATGTTAGTAATATTTGTCTTATATTTTACATAATAGTTCTAAGAATTCCCCCATGATCCCCGTTATGTTAGCTCTACACTGTACTTACATTAGATCTAGTATACTTTAAAAAATACAAAACAACTACAACTATAAACTATAAAATAGCCTGTGCAGAGCGGTGCCAACGATGTTAATGCACGTATAAATTAGTACTATCGTTAGATAAAAAGATTTGTGCGCCAACCACTGATACTAGTATCGGCTAACTAGGAAATGATTATCGTTACAAAATGTCTAGATACTGTGTATTTTTAGTGTCGATACTTGGGTGTCAACTCTATTTATATAAGAAAACCTTTAACAAAAAAATATAAGCATAAATTAATTACCTTCCTCTGCCCACCTTAAAAGTAAAACTCAATAAATTTTCAAAGGATTTAATCAAACTTTTCGAACGATCGCTCGATTTGAATCCCTTTCGAAGGGTTCTAGAATCCAACAATATGTTTTTTTATTGCTCTGAATGTCGAGACAAGCTTGCCGTTCGCCTGATGGTAAGCGATACGACCGCCCTTAAACAGTAGAAACACCATCCAACACCTTGAATTACCAAGTATTGTTTGGTATTCCACTGCGCTCGCCATCCTGAGACATGAGGTGTTAAGTCTTATTGTCCAGTAGTTACACTAGCTACAATGTCCTTCAAACCGGATCACAACAGTGACTACACACCGCTGCTTGGCGGCAGAAATAGACGTTACGGAGGTACCTACCCAGGCAGACTTTCACATATGAGAGACCTATCGCCAGTATACGTGTTGTATATTGCAAAGAACAGCCTGAATAATCAGAACCAAAGAACTCCCGATCCACAACCCTATGTATGCTACTCCTAGACCAACATACCACTGAATCAACAGAACTTTGCTTATAAGCTAAAGCGTGAGTATTGTGGGCAGTATAGTCTAATAATAATAATAATAATATCAGTCCTGTATTGTATACTTGCCCACTGCTGAGCACGGGCCTCCTCTACTACTGAGAGGGATAAGGCCTTAGTCCACCACGCTGGCCTAGTGCGGATTGGTAGACTTCACACACCTTCGAAATTCCTATAGAGAACTTCTCAGATGTGCAGGTTTCCTCACGATGTTTTCCTTCACCGTTAAAGCGAACGATAAATTCACAAAGAATACACACATGATTTTTTAGAAAAGTAGAGGTATGTGCCCTTGGGATTTGAACCTGCGGACATTCGTCTCGGCAGTCCGTTCCACACCCAACTAGGCTATCGCCGCAGTATAGTCTACTAACTTACAAATAAATATTTTAATATTTACATTAACAATCATTATTTAAAACATTTATTTTACATATAGTAAAATAGTATATATATGATGTTATTTTCTCACCTGTGCCTCTTACTAATCGGGCCGATCAAAATTCGAAAACCTCTGTTTGCCCAACGTGAAAGTGTTAAACAGAACCAATAAATAAACTCGTCGGCCATAACTCGAACGTAACATCTCATTTACAAAAACCAAAAACTCATTTGGTGTGATCACGCGATAAACAAAATCGGTCCATTAAACACGTGGCGCCGTAAAAAAACTTAGGGTTGTCTCTAACAATCACTTTTTGATATCCTATCATAAACTATCAAATAATCTCGATAGTATATTGAAGCTATTTCGACGGGTTAAAATGAATTATGAATAATATTAATTTTCAAAATAATTTGAGACAAAAAATGCTAAATTACAATTTCTGTATAAGTTAATTAATCATGTTACATATTAGGGATTGTCACATAGTAATATAAATTGCAATTTTCGATACCTATGTTCGTGCAATTAAAAAATATATATCATTACTCAGGGTTATAGAATATTTAATAATAATATCAGCCCTATATTATATACTTGCCCACTGCTGAGCACGGGCCTACTCTACTACTGAGAGAATAGAATAGAATAGAATATTTAAAACTTTAAAATTATATTATAATCGCCTCTCATTATACTTATGACGTCTTATGTAATCAAATAAAAGTCACTTAACCAATAATGTAAATTTACGTTCACCTAAATACAAAAGAGCTTATTTATCTATAATGTCCCCCAAACCTTACTGGCAACCCTAACTCGCCGAATTCGTCACGCGCGCTCCGATGACCGCCGGTCCAATTAAACCGCCAGATTATGGTCCGATAATTATATTATAATAAAGCGATTTGCATTATCCGCACTATGCTCTAATAATCGGGCGGTCCGACTGATGTTTGGATACTTTTATTAGACCAAAATCAAAGACTGCGTTATCTAATGATCGGGAAGTGAACCTTATGTGGATAAAGTTTGAGGTTTTGACCTGATTGTTTATTCACATCCTTTAATAAATAGGATTTTTCAAAGAAAATACATATAAAAATATTTTGAATGATAAAAATTTGAAATCTTTTTATATAAAGTTAATCTCTATTTCCCTTAATCACGCCATAATTTGAGAACCTTACTGATTTCATTATTTTATTTAAAGTTTTGTAGAAGGTTTATACGGAAAGAAAGAATTAAAAAAATTGCGCTGCAAAATTGAAACTTTTCAGAAATTATAACGACTATTTTAACTTCACGCGCTTTAAGAATGTGAATTTAGCAACCACATGTTTTATTTGTTAAATATAAAAATATACATAATTTTTTGTACGTGTGTACTGAACTCCTAAACCGTTGAACCAATTTTGATGATTGTTTTTGTGTCTTCCGTTGGGATAGGAAAACGTATATATAATATATTATATTATAATTATTAAAACTGGTACAATATTATCTATTATCAAAACAAATGTAGTTCAAATATAAAGTGATCTTAGAGCCAGGACTGAAACCACATCCTCAAACTTCACTACGCTAGGAAACTTTCAAAGCAACTTTAGTAAAGTGAGTAAAACTGCGTTGATACTTAAGCCTTGATGTCATAGGAGACGAGTACATCTCTATGACGAATACATAATTCTAAATCAATCATGAGTATACTGAACCGTGAAACTGACACAAATTTTGCCCGAATAGGAATCCAGGCTCTTATAGTTTTCCCAACCATACTACACCGCTATTAGATCAACATGATAAAAAACGAATTTGTATAAAACATCTCCACAAGGATTCTAGGAAATTAAAATTATGATTGGATAAATCTACGTCTTGATTTACCTATAGCGCTGTAAACTCTTATTGGAAATTTCAAAATCATTTATAACTTAATCGACTAACGTGCGAACAGTGATGGACCATAAATCGATAAAACATATCGATATTAAACCGATAAAACATCGATAACCGCACCTCAAGCACTTATCATAAACATGACTAATAAAAGCTGTTAGTTTTACATTCTGATATCAATACATGCAAACTCTTTTAGTGTTGTGTTGGATATGAGTTCTTTAATAGTGATGTGCATTACATTATCGACAGGTGGACGCGTCTAATCGCCCATTCGTTTGTAATAAAGCGCGTAATTATTGTAATTTACATTGGTAACACTGAGGCCGCACGTATCGATACGTTTTAAACTATATCTTTCTGAGCGTGGTTACTTTTTATTAGCTTTGATTATTCTGGTTTTGATGATAAATATAATCTAAATGAAATGTCGATCAATGAGTGACGTGTTTAAATCACAGTATTATATTGAATAAAGAATTAATTTCAGATTTATAAATTTGTTAAACATACTGGTGGTAGTGCTCTCATATGTGAGAGTCCACCTGGGTAGGTACCACCGCGATGTCTATTTCTGCCACCATGCATCAGTGTGTAGTCACTGTTGTGTTCCGGTTTGAAGGACATTGTAGCCAGTGTAACTACTGGACATAATGAGACTTAACATCTCACGTCTCAGAATGGCGAGCGCAGTGGACAATACTTGGTAATTCAAGGTGTTAGATAGTGTTTCTACTGTTTATGGACTGTCGTATCGCTTACCATCAGGCGAACCGCAAGCACGTCTCGTTATTCAAAGCAATAAAAAAAAAAAAAACATAAATAAAAAAACTAGACCACCAAACAACACTATCAATATTGACCAAATCACCATGGTTCAGTGAAAAGCAATCGTTAATTACAAATAATAATTTTCTAGTTTTTAGAAATCAGACATTTTGCAAGACCTTACGACACGCGGTCGTTCCGGCAATCAGCAACAAATTAAAACAATTAACAAAGCAATAGGTCGCTTATCGATCACCATAAAGGTCGATCGATTCCTCCATTAGGACGAAAAAATATTCGGATATGTATCCGTCGAATCAATTCCACCGTGGTAATGGTAAAATTGTTCGAACCGAATAGTTTAACTAACATTTACTCTGTTGAAATGTTTGATCTATGCACTGTGATGCGATAATTGTTCGAAACGGAATCGTTTATGTGTAGCGGGGACGGATTTGGGTGCCGATAAGGGGTTGAACTGACCACTCAAATAATGAAGGTGAACGAAATAATATTCCCAAGCTTTTTTTTTTTAAAATGGGCACGGCAAAGTTGCCCTACTGCATGGTAAGTGGAGTAGGATCCAATAGAATGTCAACTGACGAGAGATGATTACCCCTCGACAGTCGACACAATTATGCCGGCCTCTTTAAACCGGATATACACAAACTGATCCTGGAAAACGACACGTGGGCGACTATGGTGGGTTTTAACACCATGTATACGGTGGTCATTATCCGGACGGATATTAAATATAAAACCAGCAAATTTTAGTACTATTTAGTATTTATATTGGATATAGAAGAAATTAGGCGTCCACTGGCTAAAAATATGAGTGATTTTATGTACTCGCAAACAATTTTAACTCGTATTATGATTACCAAACGATCTCTTATATAATAAAATATATTTTTATAAACAACATCGTACAATTTGTAATTTGCTTAAGTTAAATTAAAAAAGGTTAAACTAAACCAAGCAAGACCATTTCAATGCAACCGAGCCTTAATAAAACCCAAGTATAGTAACTAATCGTTGTCTTTCTAAGCCGGAAGATGTGCATTACTGGATAAAGATATCTCCAGTCTTGAACCCGATGTCAACTACAGTTACCAAGTATTAAGTATCTATTTAGCGTCTATTTATTAACAAATATAAACTAAATACCTAACCCCCTTATTCATAGACGTTATTTATCTAAGGACGTCTGTTTCAGTCAATCAAGTCTATTTCTCAGCTTTGTTTATCTGACAGCCAACTAGATTCAACTTGTATCTCAATATTAGCCAATCACAACGATATGTCTACGCATTGCAAAGACTGCCATGGCGTCAGCACTGAGAAACAGACTTGTTATCACAGCAAAGATAGGACTTAGATAAATAACGTCTATGAATAAGGGGGTTAGTTTTTAAGTTGACTGAAAATTGATTTTGTTAAAAATAGACTATAAATATCCGCAATTAGGAATAATGAGATATTGTTTAACGTATGACGATATGTAAAATTTTATGTAGCTACTTGCTTTTGCGTATTGCTCCACCTGCGTGGAAAAGATTTTCTAATATATAAGTATAACACTTAGGGAACAGTTACCTATAAGTAAGTGAAAAAAAAATATAATCACTTTAATAGCGCGTTCAAACAAATTCTTCAGCATTATATATTAACATAGATTAAAATAAAAGTCACAAAACACTGATTTTCATGTTTGTTATTACGCAAGAAACTAATATACTTATAAAATGGGCCCCGAAAACGTGGTTCCAAATCCACCCCCGTGGTATTCATCGCGACCGTTCCCGTAGCCCACTCGTGGGCGACACGAATCCATTCGATAACATATATAAATGTTATTCGGTCGGTCACGCGATGCCCTCGCCGAATAAACGCAATCTCTCACATACTTTCATTAACAAACAGAATTATACTAACGTGGCTAGTTCGTTTACATACAAGTTGTAACTCGCCACTGTGTCCGGATTATTTTTTTTAAATTGGAACCGTATACTGTTCGACATAAAACTCATTTTGCATTTTCCTCTAGCGAGGGTAAGATTAGCAAGAAAACTGATGTTGACTTTCACGCGCAATTTTTACCTCGTAAACAATTATAGCAATCTAACTTCTGCAAATATCGAAGCTTACAAGGCGACTCACATGTGTATAGAATTATCGATATTGCGGCTAGTGTATACGCGTCTAGAAGTTCTTGCGCAATAATGCAGCGAGAACTTGCTGGACTTAACTTTTAAAGTATTATATAAATACACAGGGTTACGTTGATATTTTTAAAGCAAATTAATCGATATCGATATTTTTGTCTTCGGATAAGTAAGTTCCGGACATAGGATTCCGTCGAAAATTAAAAAATCCCAAAAAAAAAACGACCACCTTTCGGAAACCTATCAACTGCCGTATTATATTTGAACCTGTACTTATCAGGTCAAAAAAAATACACTAACCACATCCCATATATTGAGTTCCATTGCATTAGGCCAACCATGATGTCCAGTAACCATCCAGTGTTTACGTTCGTTAGTACTCATTAACCAGTATCAGCTCGCCCACACGCCCTATCAAGACATCAGTATTGATAGTTCGCACCTCGTTAGTCCAGTTATCGGAGCGATTCTAAACGTTAGCATCCGCTGCTTGCTTCTATTATGCTATTAGTGGGATTAACTTGGTAAAAGGGAAGGGTAAACTGTTGTTTACATCTGTATAGAGGAGTATGATGCTCGTTTGTGAGAGCCACGGCTGGCCATTATCAAAATCACCTATAAATACAAGTATTTATTCGTTATCCTGAAATCTTGGAGGGCTTAGTTTTGTTTTTGTGTTTACCATTTATTTACTAAACTTCTTCAAACCAACGGCAAAAATTATGTTATTTTCAATTACAATTTCAAACGTGATGGTTAATTTCGACATATCCACTTATTGTACTATAATGTTAATAGAATAAACCAATATTAATCCTTAAAATATTTATATTATAAATACCTTTTTAAATTGGATGTTCGTCATCAGTATCTGTCTGGAATTTGTGCCCTGTATGGCGATGGACTCGCTCCCTATCATACCATGGGACGAAATATGCATGGCTAAATTTGGGTGCACTAGTTGTGCCTCTCCCTACCCTTCGAGGATAAAAGGCGTGAATGTGTTACCGGTGGTAGGTCTCTCATATGTGAGAGTCCGCCTTCAAAGCAATTTAAAAAAAAATATGTTTAAATTAATTAGATATTTTATGTGTGCTTCTTCAATTTGATATTGATTGTATTGATATGATTTTAAAATAAATTATATTATTAGATAAGATCTATGGACTTCTAACAAGCCGAACGTTACGCATCATATTCTTAAATCACATAAATTCTAATTAAAATTCACAAAAACCAATTAACAAAAATTAATTCCAAATTAATTGATTATAATTAAGTCTATGACTAAAATGTATTTTACATCATAATCCGACCGACCATAAACAATAATAAAGATCGTTCAAATCGATTATGACATTTTCCGACCATTACGATTATCGATTAATCGACTAACCGCATCGAATGGCCGAGGGCAAAGTCGCAGCGGGTGCGTAATAAAAAAATATACTATAATACTTAGTGATTCGAGATGACATCGTATGTAGGCAATTAATTAAATAATTTGATTTTCGTATAATCATCGGTCGACCATCGCAAGTGTTGTATTAATAAAGATTTTATATTTACGACCCACTAACACTACGGAATCGTCAATTAAAAAAAACCATAGCCAATTATGTCTCTGCGGGCAGTCGGTAAATGATTTTAAACAAACTGCTAATATTAAAGTCATGTTTATTGAAGATTTACAAAAAACTCAATCATTGATGATTTGAATTAGGAAAGCAGTTTGTGTTCTGGTAGACTTATATAACTGCCTAATCAATAAAATAGCCACACATGTAGGCGATGTTACACCGCCGAAAATATATACTATTTAGTAAAGCAAAAAGTTGAAACTTCATCTCCACAATATGGTCAAATTCAACAACCGCGTCTATTCCAACGAAGTTTGTATAAAAAGTATCATTTCAAAAGCATTCATTTTATTTGTCGCTACATTTGTGGATGACTGTACTTAGATACATATGTATAGTACACAATAGAATAGTGATACAATAGTATAATAATATAGTTGTATAATATCATATCTACAATTTCGGTTTATCAATTGATTTTATATATTTCGATCAACATATTGTACATGTATATCTTAATAGTTTGCCCCACAAAACTGCTTTCACAGTTGGTCTTTGGGAACATATAAGTCTCTTAAACATATACTTTTGACAATGTATTATGTTAGTGTCTATCCAAATGGAAAATCTAAAATAAATATCTACAAATGTACACGGAACATACTCGCCTAAGCGTTAGCAATAGCTTCAAAGCAGACAACTTAATTGAATTAACGTCGGAATTTAATTTGCGCGTTCACAAATAACCTTATCAATGTTTGCTTTTGCGAGGGTTACATTAATACCAAATGCATACGATTAATCAAGAGTTTACTTACATGTGCTAGAATAGGAGGCTTTAAGTTCTTATTTAGAAATATATACCTTATAAGAATCCATATTTTTTAAGAAGAATAAAAAAAATAAAATGCGCTTGGAAGATTCTAGAACAATGTATATCGACGGATCAAAGGTTTATTGACTACAGTGAAATTTATTTCGGAAAAGATTAACTAGGTTTAAAAAACGTACTGATTTCAAATATGTATGAAACTTTTTGTCGTAAACAAATGTCGCTTAAGTCAAGGCTTTCAACCGTCGATATGTAAATATTTTTTTGCATCAGATCAGTTACAGATGTCATCTCACATCCAAATTTACAAACATAACTTTACCTACCTCTATATATTCATATTTATTATAAATACCCATGGTTATCCAGGGTATCAGTCATGCAGTATCCATTAACGACACAAAAAATCATAATAATAAGGCCAACCCATACCATCCCAACTGTATTGCCACATCAATCCCTTAAATATACAAATTACTTTAAATTAAACAAGATATTTAGATAAATACGTGGCTATCGGTTATTAAACTTATGTCTTAATTACTCGAATGTTCCTTGCTGAGCGATTTATCGGGGTGTGTTTATCGGATTTTCACCTATGCTCTTTAGTTTTCTCGCTTTTGCGTATGTTGTTTGCGTAGGTGGGAAAGGGATGGATGTAATTTTGTCGGTTGCCGGCACCCGATGTCCCTAATACGCCTTAAACCTTTACTAATGAACATGATAATTTAAAGTGACGTTTGAGGATTTTCTTCGCGATACGTACAGCGTCGGCTTACATGTTGCTTTTGCATATTTATTTTCCAAATCTCCTGAAAAACGTCCGACTATGCACATATGGGAATATAAACTCTTTCATGGTCGTAGAAGTAGGTAGAAACGTAAGTTGTTCCTTCACAGAACTTTATTCAAGCCTGCAGGCGTGCTTATATACTTATATATCAGGCTAGTCAGTTCCGTACAATTGACGTGCATTTTTTAAGAACTCACATAAATATAAGTTTACCAAACTGCGTTTTGAATGTAGACCCGCAATTCCTACTAATTCTTTATATAATCCTAAAATACTTGGATTCTACCAGAAATTTTAGCAAAAGCAATCACAACCTTGATAATCATTTTACGCATCATCATCATCAGCCACATAAAGTTCACTGCTGAATTTTTACATTTTACGCATTATCTCATAAATATAATAATTTCAAAAGTCTATTAAGATTCGATGTTTGTGTGAGAGTACTAAATAGAGTAGGATAAAATTTTACATGTGAATAGATAATATCCTGAATAACATACAGGGTTTTTTTAACATAAAATACTGCACACTGAGAATTTTAATCTGAGAAACGTTTTTCACGCGGGTAGAGCCGCAAGTCACAGGCAGATTTAAATAAAAATTATCACTTTTTGCAAATAAAAAAACTATACGACATTTACATTCTCAAAAATGATAAAAACGACATTGATTCGCTATTAAAACTGTATACAAATTTAATAAATTATACATTGACCGCGGTAAATTCGAAAACAATATGCCTATTAATTTATACTAGCTTACATACGCGGCTCTACTTGCGGATTTTGAGCTGGTGTTACCTTTAACAGAAATCACATCATTTTACATAAAAAATTTATACAACATAAACTAAAAATATTGTAATAGCATCATGGTAAAGTTCGTATTAACCGCACCTGATGATGCAATGTAGTCTGTAATAAAACGTCAGCCAACAAAATCTTTCAAACGGACAAACATCAAAACTCCAATTACTTTTATAGATGACGCCATCGTTATTCGCGTATTACATATTCAAAAAACAGGACTTTTCAAGCATTATAATAGTCATAACGTTGATCTACATTAACACCTGGTACCTCTATAATTTACAGCTCTACCATAAAGATTTACAAAGAAAATATCCATTTTATTTAAAAAAACTGACTGATTAACAATACTCAGTGAAATACAGGGGATCGACTAATATGTCAGAAACATTTAATAATGCACATAACTTTCACATATTATCCCGGGCTATTTTGTCATTGTGCATTCTTTACCTCTGCTAATATTTCACCAAAAATCCTATTCAATTTTTTTGATTATTTTATAGTTTAATGAGAATATGGCATTTGCATGAGTGTATAGAAATACACTCATAACTTAAAGTGTTATGTTGCCGCTGCGACGAATTCTCTATATCTCTAATATTTATAGCATAGTGTGCTAAAATCTAATTATAATTGATATCAATACTTAAATTCGTGTCGGCTTCCCTTTCAGATAATTTCACTCTTCGCCACTGTAGACAAAGCTTTTTCCATAAAATTCCATTCCATAAAGAATTACATTAATCTTATATGTCTTACGCTCTGTATGTCTAACAAGCTGTTGGAATTAGTAAACATACCTATCAACCGTTAACATCACGGCGCGTCACCGAAGCGGTCGTCAGACGCGAATCATCGCAGCGGGGCGGCGGCGTGCTAATCCACAAACGGACGTGTGGTGAGATGCGGGCGACGCGTGGGCGGCAAACGTAATTAATCGCTTAAATTATATAAATTATTTTTAATATTTTAGCCTAGAACCGATCGGAGTTAGGTAAACTTCCACTTTTGAAGATTAAGCAAAATCTATGTAATATGTATTTTTTCTAAATTGGTATTTCTCCTGATCGACGGACAATCATTATACCCTTGATTCCTTAGCATTATAAGACTTAACACATGCTTGATTGAGGAACGCAATGAACTGAAATTTAAAGCTTACCATTTCGCTCCTCTCGTCCTTACATGTGTAGTATAAAATTCAAAATAATCGAACTCAATAATATATATTTATTGATAACCAATACACTTAGCCCACCATTTCCTCCCTCTAATTATAGTATTTGTCCGTTACTATAACTCCACGATTACGTAATGCAACATCCAGGCTGATTCATAAAGCACGGCGAGCGCGTTGATGTCTTTCACACGTACACCCATTACCGGCCACATAGAGTCGAGGTAGAGCGTTTCGCAGGTCAAGGCAGACGTGCCAATCATCCTCATTCGGTCCCATTATGACTGCACTGTATCACAAATGTTATATAACCGTCGTAAAGCGCTTTGTTACGCGCTTGACGCCCGGCCTTGAACGCGCTTTTAGCGCGTTTGGAGGAATTAGCGAATGGTTAGGTCATTTTGCTGTATTGAATACCCAAGGGCGTTAGGCTGTTGATTTTAATTAACAGAATTGATGTTTATAGCGTTATTTATATTTATACGTTCGTACATCACGCAGAGTATCAATTTGGTTTGATTAAATGGATTTTGCTAGTAGTATACTAATATTTTGAAAGTTCGGTTCGTAAATTATTTGTATTTGTGTTTATATTGATGATTGTGTTATGTATAATGTTTGATGCTCATTTTACAAAATGTATTTTGTCATTTGGAATGTATTCTCGTTCCTTATAATGCTCTTTATTGTATAGATGAATTGTGTTAATTAGTTTTCTCAGTAAGTAATTAATTTATAATGTAATCAGAAATAAATATTTTTTAAACCGTAATTGGTTCTTTTTAAATTATTATGGAGAAAGAACGGGAATAGAAATAGGAACATCATTAAATTTTTTTTAGTACTAAATACGAGTCATTTGTCTTCTGTTAACTTATGCGTTTATCTTCTTGTAATCTCTGATCTCTACAGACTCTGTTTCCATTCATAAACACCAGATTTCCTTAATTTATGCAAAAAGAAAACCAAAATTCAATCAATTCGGAAATATTTGAAAAATGTATTTGAAGGTTTTTATTCATATTATCAAAATA
>NC_051129.1:12108953-12127480 GCF_014839805.1 Manduca sexta
GGTAGTTTACTACCACGGTCCAAAAGACATGAAGATATGCAAGATACAAGACTGTTATTTACGTTCTTCTGCCAGACAGTAGTACAGTCGGCCAAAAAGGTAGGTGAATAAATTCAAAATTTCAAATCGCCTTGAAACTTTTTTGTCTCCTTCAACAATCGTCTTGTATTCATTAAAACAAACTTCAAATGGTTTATTTTAGTCCAGCTGCTTTTGAAGACGGTACATGGTAAAACCTCGGTCGTCCCATCATCAATAAAAGAGACGATAAGGACTTTAATTAATAAGACAAAAAAGCCGGCATAATTATGTCGACTGGTAAGGAGTGTTCTTCCGTCAGTCGACACTATCCGAAACCTATACCACTTACCATCACGTGTAGGTCACTTTAACAAGGTTCATCCAAGCGAAGCAGCGAACTACAGCAACATTTAACCTCTTCATGTTTTATTCATACAAAGAGCATAGATTATAAATCACGCGAGCGATCTTTCGATACATTAGTCTATGGACAGGTGTCGCAATAAACATAATAGTTGTTTCTGGTTGGAAACATTTATAACATAAAATTTTTAAACGATTTGATTGCTGTCATAACATTTTTGTGTTTTGTTAACGGGTTCTTATATTTTATATTGAAACTGACGCGTTTGAACCGAAAATATATTAAATTTTTAACTCACTATCAATCTTGTGAATATTTTCTTGGTGTTAGATGTCTTGTAGGCAAGAGTCCGGTTTTGTAGGTACCATCGCAACATCTATTTCTGCCATCTAGCAACATGGCGCTCTTGTTTCGAGGACAGTGTAGCCAGCGTAATTATTGGGCTTTATAATAATTAACCATTAAAACATCGGAATGTTTGCCGGCAAACATAACAGCTACATGACATTTACGTGTGTCACGGGAATATAACCTTATATACTACATAATAAGGTTATTTATATCATATCTTAGGATGATAAATCATTACCACCATTTTCAATAAACTATTCCAATTTTAAATTTCGTTCAGATCCCGAAAACCAATTAGAATAAGCATGTCAAAAAAACTCTTCTCTAATTGGTCCTTGCACCCTTTGGGATCGATTATTAAAAATGACGGTAAGTAATATTAAAACAATTAGTATAATACACCTGTTCTTTTTTAAATGTTAAGGTGGCTGATATCATACACACACACACTCATTCTGAAACTCCGAATGGAGGTCTGGAGAGAGAGAGCTTCAACCCATCTCCATGTTTCGCTTTGGTAACAAATCAATCTGTTAATGTTTCACGAATAAGTCAAATGTCGTCAAATCTTGTCCACTTGCAAATTTTATAATTAAATCAAGCATAATATTATGATAAATTTGTGTCACTTTAATATCCACAGAACTCCATTCATACAAAATGGCATTTAATATTCAGTCGCGTCGCATAATTTAAACTTATTAATGAGTGTTAAGTGTGTTATGAACGAAGAGATAAAAATAGCTGCATTAATATTTTATATATTTTGTGAATGCAAATGTTGGAGTCAGCACTGTGATAAGCGCCTCTTGTACAATCCACATAGCATCTTGAACAGTTTATAAGATTTGACAAAACGTCATGCATCAAAGCGAAAGAACAAAATTACAAGTCTACATATAAATCTTAACTATGAATAGGATAGTGACGATCTGCGAAAGGTCGCTGATGAGAACTGGATGCGACAGGCCGAAGACAGTGTAAAATGGCGCATATTGGAGGAGGCCTATGTCTAGTGGACAAAGATATAGCTGATGATGATAATGATGATGAATAGGATTCTTGAAAATACATGACTAGTTTAATAATTTCATAATATTATACAAACATAATATAACACACACATATACTTTAGAATCATATTTTTTATTTAGGAAAATTCATGTGTATAGTTAAAACTGATATCTACGGTTCAAAAGCAGGCTAGTGTGAAAATCACCCGTAATGATTATGTGCCTATAATTTGGATAAATATATTATTAATTACTTAAATGAGGAAGGAGATAAACAACCCAAAATATAACACAAGGATGTTACAATAACAAACGTAGAGTATAAGGAACTCAGTCACTGAAGTTAAAATCCATAATAATCGCTCCCGGGTGGAGCAAAGTGATACTCAGCCCGGAGTCTGAAATTTATGCCCGATATGGCGATAGGCTCGCCCCGTATCACATCATGGGACGGAATAAACTTGGCGAAAACTGGGTGACCTGGTGACGCCTCTGCATACTCCTTCAGGGATAAATGCGTGATCATATGTGTGAGAATATTCGCTTCAAAATCGATATCCAAATCAGAACATAACAGTGCTTTTTCTCTACATTAACATTTTAACACGCTTTCTCATCTAAATTCCACCAACTATATAATATTAAAGCAAATATACATTACGGTTTGAAGATACGCATATCACACGCTCATTGTATATTTAGTCACAGTTATATATAATTCTAATTTACACAGAAAAGGATGTCCAAGGTGTAATGACCGCTAGTTCATATATACATATTCTTGTTAGTATATACCAGTTCCAATGATTCGTCCGTATGTTACGCCCACGATCTCAATACATGAAAAACGCGAGAAACATATAGCGTGCACGAAAATTTCGCGCCTTAGAAAGTTTTAGTTAGATTACAATCGATTTAATCGATTAAATGCTTGCTAAACGCTGGGAATTCCATGGAACCCGGCTTACACACAGACTTCAAATAATCATTATTTAGTTACGCGCTGGGACGGAGCCAGGTGATTTTAGTTGGGTCTGACCCCATGACAGAAACTAGCAGTAATAGTCCTCTTTTAAATAATTGTTTTATTGTGTTGACGTGAAAAATAACATTAAGTTACACTTTTAACAATCTATACCACTACATGAATTTATCATATTGAATATAATTTTGTCAAGTATGTTCATTTTATTTCTTTAAAGCTTATAGTACCGTAATATACTTCTAAGTAGTACTAAAATATACTTTAAGTTTAGAACCAGCAACGTGATCATTCTTTCCAAAAAGTATACACGAGCGAAAAAGGTGATTAGTCATCTCAATCTTCGATTTTGTCCCACCTCAATACCCCTAAGTCCCTTCCTGTGTCCTGCATTGAATGTCGACAGGTTGGCGAGCTGTTAGCGATGTTGGGAGGTGATAATCGCTCGAAATACTGATTTAGTGGCACCACGTCTTGTGCCCGCGCGGGATAACGCCAGATTACCCGTTCAGCTGTGACTTATTGGAGTGTTGTGTGATTAACGACTTGTAGACCAGTTGTTGCGTGGAATCGAGGTTATTTCTGCACGTTTTTAAAATAAGTTTGTAATGAAGAAACTGAGAGAGAAAGAGGCAGTCTTGGCTGTTATGATTAATAAAAATAAACAGTGCTTTGCTGAATCTTCATAAATGTGAAATAATTTGAATTACATAAGTATGATAGTTTGAAAAATGTCCGTATTATTAAATAAGCAAATGATTAATAGATAATAATCCCTGTGTTTTTCCTTCCTCCGTTAGTCTTTCAGGAAAATACATTTTTTATCGTTTTCGAAAACTCACGAGTTGATAAACTGTAAAAACATTCAAAATTCGTATTAAATACTCTCAGGAATGCACATTTTACAATTCTTTCGTTTGTCGACAAAGTAAGTCACAAATATACGATATACTTTACCTTTAAAGCAATAATGAGAGATAAAAAGGCAGAAAATAAGTTTTAAAAAAAATCTAATTTAAAAAATTTACCACTAAACTGCATTGAGACAAATCCGTCCATTTATCTGAATCATGGCCGCACATTTCACAAACGCTAGAGTACAAACTTACACTCCCATCGACTCCGTTTGTCATCGGCTTATACTTTATTAAGCCGTGCTGGGAGGGTCTTATAGACCTCAAAATATTATTAGATTTATTGGGTCTGCGTTTTGTGTCTTTTGATTTAGCCAGTCCCTCACGTGACCATGAAAGCTCTAAAGTCTCCGAAACGTTATATAATAATTATAATATAAAAATCGCGATATAATCCGAAAATAATTTTATTTCAACGTCGACATAAGAAATCATTATACAGATAGAAACATAAACAGAAAAGAATTCTAAAAATCGCTAATACATATTCGATTAATCTTATGTAGTCAGCTCTTTTTTTTATTACTTTTCTCTCAGTTTGCAGACCCCGGTTTCTGCCATTTTATTATTTAAACAAATAATGAAAGACGACAATCAAATTAGCGAAGATTTTGAAAACTTTATCGCACACTCAAGCATCTTTTCATGCAAAACTAAACCAAATATATTTGTATTATTACCAGAAGGTTATATGAATAAATAATGAAAGATGACAATCAAGCTAGCGACAATTTCTTCGAAAACTTCATTTTCCCATTACAGCAATGTTTCATGCAAAATTAAACCAAATATCTTAATATTACCACCAGAAGCAGTGTTCACAACAAAACCGCGTCAAATCGTAGTGTGAACACAACATAATATATACATTTCACACGAACGTTTTTATAATGTGGCATAACACGAGTCGTGACGGATCACGATTAGCGATGTTCCCGAAACGCCGGACCGACTCCATGTTGCGAATTAAATCATTTTCATGAATAGACATTTTGTGTTTCGTACGGAACTGGTTTGGGATGAAGTCGATTTTGTTATTAATATAGAGAGAAATATCTGCCTGCAACACACACTAAAAATACTTGGAGCAGTTTCTTCAAAATGTAATTTTTTGTTAAAACCGTTATTTCAATAAAAAATTTCAACAACATAGCGCTTAGACTTTGAAATAAAGTAATATTTCCAGTAAGTATATAATACATATTTGCCTGACTTCCTTGGTGGCGTAGTTGTATTGCGTGCGTGGTACAACACCGGTCTGAGGACCAAGGTTCGAATCCCAGGTCGAGCTTTTTTTTAGATTCTGACTTACGTTTGTTAGCCTGGCAAGGGCCGGCTTATACAAACACACCGGTCTTGCGGGTGCGTGCTTTAGGCACTGCGAGCCCTTAAGTGACCATGCTGAGGGCGACCCTCTAAAGGGTCACGACCTCGGCTCAGGACGGCCACTGAGAGAGGATGTTTTTGGGGACATCAGCGATTATGGAAACGCGAAAGGAGCGAACAACGACCTAACAGTCTAACATGTTTACATCGGCGCCCGGGCCGGAGTTATCAGAAGGGTCGGGAGGACGGGGGACGCGGCGAGGTCCTCGACGGCGAGGACGGAGCAGCGGTCGTGTAGAGTGTAGGAGCTTTTAAGCAGCTCGTGCTTTCTACGTATTGCCAGAGTTATATCGTCCTCTGGATCTGACAGAACTGAACGCGGTCTTCTCCATTTCGCGCGGTCGAATGGAGTGTATTTTGAATTTAATCGGACTAATGGGTTCGGGGGGTTGACCGCCTTATCGAAATAGCGTCTGCTGGCCATGTGCATAAAGTGCCTGATGGTCGGCATATCGGTGTCCACGTGGAGGTTGCTATTGCGAACGTACCACGGGGCACCGAGTGCACGTCTGAGAATTTGTTTTGCAACACCTGCAGACACTTAAGTCGAGCAGGCGGTATATGCGCGAATACGGGGACGCGTACGTCATGATCGGTCTAACGCACGTAGTAAAGATCCTAATCTTGTTGCGGATAGACATCTTACTTTTACGGTTTAGGAGCCAGTGGAGCTGGCTCATCGCGAATGCGGCTCGCGCGCGTACCGCATTTACGTGCGGGGCGAAGGTCAAACTCTGATCAAGATACACACCTAGATATTTGACCTTACGGGTCCAAGGGATGATCTGGCCAGACAATCTAACTGAAGCGTTAGGCGCTTCTTTCTTAGGCATCCTATGGAATAGGATAGCTTGGCTTTTGGAGGGGTTGACAGTGATGCGCCATTTGCGAAACCACTCGCCGAGCTGATCGGCGGCGGCCTGCAAGGTGCGCACCACATGTTCCGGCTCTCTACGTGAAGCGTAGATCGCCGTATCGTCCGCGAATAGCGCCAGATGGGCGTCTTTGAATTTAGGAATATCGCTAGTATATAGCGAGAAGAGAATGATAGCGCGGAGCCTTGCGGGACTCCGGCCGAGATGGTATGTCTAGAGGAGAGGGTGCCCTCGACGCGATATTTGAAACCGCGATTCGACAAAAATTCTCGTATGATGTGCACGAGATGTATGGGCACGTTGAGAGTGTACAGCTTGTACAGCAAGCCGTTGTGCCACACTTTGTCGAATGCTTTCTCAACATCGAAGAAGAGAGCACCGGTATAAAATCCTAACTTGAATTTAGAGTAGGCATGCTCCGTGATGCGGAGTATCTGATGCACGCAACTGTGCCTATTACGGAAACCAAACTGCTCCGGAGGGAGCAGATTGTGAGAATTGGCTACTATTTTGAGACGGTCGAGGACGATCCGCTCATAAAGTTTCCCTATCGTACTAAGGAGGCTAATGGGCCTATAAGAGGCCGGATCTGACGCGGGTTTACCCGGCTTGTGAATCCCTATCACGACTGCTTCTTTCCAGGCCTCAGGAAAGTAGCAGTTCAGGAATGCTGCATTGAGGATGTCAGCAAGAATCTTGACCAGATGCCCCGGTAGCATTTTCAGTAACCTAGTGGGGATACCGTCAGCCCCGGGGCTTTTCGCCTATTTAGTGCCTTGATCAGAGTGACGACTTCTTTGATCGTCACCGGCGCGAGGGTCGGGGGCGCGTCGACGTCCGGGTCGATTGTTTGTAACGGTCGCGGAATAGGCGGCGAAGGGATCGCGTTCCTACTTTCGACAAAAGAGTCTACCGCAACAAGATGATCGTGGTCTACGGGAGTTGTTTCGAGCGAGCATTGAGACTGCAGGGTGGAGGCTAATAATTCCGCTTTCTCGTCGTCGTCAAACGCGGGGCGTTGATTCGGACGATTGAGCGGAGGAAAAGAGGCCACATCCTTTCTCTTGAAAGAGCGGACCAGCTTCCAAAAGGCCGTGTGGGTCGGTTGGATTTCCGACAAGTGCTGCTCCCACCTCGAATCGACGGCGTCCTTTACGCGACGTCTGGCCTCACGTTGGAGGTAACGCGCGAGACGCCGTCGATCCGGGGAGGGTCAGACACGCAGGCCTTTAGTGCTGCGTTTCGCCTCTTCAGCACCCATCTCACGTCATCGGGAAGATGCCCTTGACCGTTGCCGGTCTCGGGCACCCTCTCGGAGCTTTCGCTCAAGACGTGGTGTAGATGGTTGGTGAAGGAGCGAATCGCGCCGGTCGTTTCCTCGCGAGTCACGATGTTGGGCGGAATAGAGGAGAGAACATCAGATGAAGTGTCGGCGAGTTTGGTGCTCAAGAGCCGCCAATTCGTCGACACTTTCACCATGTCGTTGGGACCTGTGTCTGAGGGACCGTTATGGGGGGCTAGTTCTAGGATCACAGGTCTGTGGTCTGAATCTAACTCGTGAACCACTCGCAGGAACGCACGTTGAGACATACGTTCCTTACGAGTGCAATATCTAAGATATCGGGTCTGAAACTATCGTTCGTGAAACTATAGTGCGTGGGTTCAGAAGGAACCAGAATGCTCATGTCAATTTCGTCAAGACAGCTCTCGAGTACCGCACCTCTACCGTTGGTAGAGTTGCAGTTCCAGAGAGTGTTCTTGGCGTTAAGGTCGCCCGCCAGAAGGACGGACTCCCCCATACTGAGTAGGGTTATTAGTTCGTTGGAGTGAAGCTCCTTACTAGGTGAGAGATAGGCCGAGATCAGAGTGATCGGCGGGTGTCCTGTCATAGAAAGCCTGCACACTGAAGCCTCAATGCTGCTCAGGCTTTCGGGGGTCGAGAGGTATGCAATGCAGGGACCTTTTGTAGTAAATGAGAGTGCCACCTTTAGGGCCATCGGTGCGATCGTTTCGCACGAGATTGAAATTGGGGAGTTTGGGACTGCGTTGGGAGGGTTTGAGGAACGTTTCCTGGAGGAGGAAGACGTCCAATTTATGATCGCGAGCAAAGTCTGAGAGTTCGGCTCGTTGGCCGCGTATACCATTAAGGTTGAACAAACCCACTCTGAGGGAGCGAGGCTTGAGTCGCGATGGGTTATTTCCGTTTGGAGAAGCCATTACGGAGAGAAAATGGATTCCATAGTGAGGCTGGAATATGCGCTGTTGCGCGTTATAAATTTGGGCGAAAAGGACTGAGTCAGAGCGACCCAGTGCCTTCATTTTGGACGAGCAGTCGTGGATCAGCGCGTGGAGTTCGATAATCTCTGGGGAAACCAGAGAGAATGAAGAAGCCGCGCCGCTAGACGACGGAGTCGCCGCCACCTGGGGTTTGGATGGTGCGGGAGCCTTCGACTTGACTACCTTGGAAGAGGTAGCCTTGGAGGTCGAGGGCGTTGGGACGGGAGCGGGAACAGTGGCCGCCGCTGCTGGTGTTGTGGCCGGGGTGGCGGGAGATCCTCCGGGAGAACCACCGCCCTGGGCCTGGGGACGCGAGTCGGCACGTACCGTGGCGGGAAACCACGGGTTACGTGTCGGGGCTGGGGCCAAAACGAATTTTTCGGCCTGAGGGGCCTTGGCCTTAGGGGCCTGATTGGTCCTATAATTGGACTTGTATTTGGGTGCCCGTGGGCACCCCCCGGTAATTGGCCGGATGGCCAGATTGCCGGCAGTTGGTGCACGAAGGCGGCTCCGTGCACTGGGACCTATCTTTCGGACGCGGGCACTCAGACGTGCCGTGCTCGCCGAGGCACTTGACGCACCTGGCGGGGAGGCGACAGCCACGCGAGTTGTGGCCATACTTCTGGCAGTTGTGACACTGCGCAACCTCGCTAGTCTTATGTGGGGTCTCGACGGTGAAGCCGCCAAGGCCCGAGATGTCGCGAAGCTCGTAAAGAGCTTTTACGTCCGCGGGGTAGCCAAGATGGCGAGGACCATCTCGTACTGTATGCCACGTCGTGACAATCGCGATTTACGGTGCATCCGGTGCACCTCTAGGGCTGCGATGCCCTTGGCCTGGAGGCCTTGTTGGACCTCGGCGGCCGACATTTGGAGGGGTATGCCACGGATGACGTACCTATAGCGGCGCTCGTCCGGGAGCGCAAAGGTGTAATAATGATAGCGTTTGCTATCTAGAAATTTGGTCAACTCGCGGTGGTCGCTAATTGACCCGGGCTGGAGGGACAGCAGTTTTTGGCCACTGTTCCAGGCATTGGGCGGGATTTTAATGCCCCACGGGTGAGAGCATCAAAAAGGACTGAAGGGAGGCCCCTTCGGGAAGTTGGACATTGACCTTCGGTGGCTTTTAGGCCCCTTAGGTTGGGTCGGTGGCGACGAATCCGTCGAGCTAGCGGGCGCGGGCTGGGAAGCCGCGGGTTTTGTTTGGGCGCGGAAGGCGCGGACGGCGCAGAAGGCGCTTGGGAGGCGGTAGCGTCTGAGCTACGCTGCTTTTCCTGCGCCCGTTCCTCACGGTCGTGAAGCCGTCGTCGTCGAGGTCCGACGACGCGGTCCCAGACCGCGATTCGCTAGGGGCAGGAGAAACAGGTCGCTTGGACGCGCAAGCGACGGGGACATCGGATAAGACGGGTGCGCCTGGATCGGAATCCATGGCGAGGTCGGGATCGACGGCGCCGGCCGGGCTCCCGGGCGGACTAGGTCCGTCCGAGGACACGGCCGACTCCGACGAGTCGGAGGAAGAGGATGACTCAGATGAGTCGGTAGAGGTCGCGGGTGACGCGGGTGAAGCGGGTGACTCCGGCGAGTCAGGCACCGCACGGGGGGCGTTGGCAACCACTAGGGAGTGGACCAGGGAGCAGAACATAGGGTCGCTCCTGATGTATTCGGCGAGAGTTGTCAACATGGCGTGTTTAGCCTTGTTGACATCCGCCGCCGGCTCGTCAGTGTCCATAGGCCTAGATTCAGCCATTGTGGGCGAATCCGGGCCTAGGGGCACTTAAAAAAGAATAGTGAAAGGGCCGCGAGTGGGTTCGGGACCCGGGTGCGTTCCGCCTGGGAAAGAACCCACAAGAAACCAGGCGGCTATCGCACAGAGAGCGAACGCGTGATTTTACGTGAAACGAACAAACGTCCCCGGGTGGGTGTGCCCGGGGTTGTGTGCGTGAGTGACCCTCCCCGCCGGGTGTAGGCGAGGGGGGATGTACTTAAAATTAGGTGTGCCCTAAGCTTGTATCCCTTTGCCAATCTTATTGTGCGAAAGGGTTCCTAACAATCCGTGCGCCGTAAACGATATTGGACCTTTTTAGGGGTCCGCACGCTCAACCGTCACACGGGATGGAGTGTAAAGGAAAGGTAGGGTTGGGAAGGAGATATGCGGGGGAAACTGTGGTGTGTCTCCACAGCTTCCTTGTCCGCACCCGTCCGGCTTCGCTTTAGCCCTGAGGGGGCGCAGCGCGGGCCGGGTCACCGCTAGCTCGGCTTGTTATCACCGTTAGGTTTACCACCGAGCTAACCCTGAAGGGGCAAAATTGTCGAGAAACGATACAGAAACGGGTTTGACCCTGTCCTGAGAAGGACGCGGCCGGACCCAAACAATGGACGCAGGTAACAACAGGGACAATGCCCTATTGTTTCCTTTGTCCGTGGCGTGCAGCGAGGTCGCTGCGGTCGTTCCGAGCAGGTACTCGGAAACGGGACAATGGCTTTACCGAGCAGGTACTCGGTAAAAGCCAAAGGGACCGCTCGAGTCGGGTGCTCAGAGCGGAATGTCTGCCAGGTCGAGCAAGTGATATTGGGTTTTTCTACTCAGTATCAGCCCGAAGTCTGTAATTTGTGCGTGATATTTTGTTAGGCTCGCATCCTATCACATCGTGGGACGGAACACACAAGTGAAAAGAAAGTGTCTTTGGGGCTATCCCAGTCTCTATAGACATCATGTTTTAGTAAATACACATTATGCTTCAATCCGTAAAACATTAAACTATTATGACGTAATATACTCAAACTAACACTTTTCAAATATCATTCCAGATTTTCCTAAACCACCCAAAATTAGCAACAGTTACGAAATCTAATTACTTGCACCTCTACCTACCCTTTCAGGTTGAAGCATTAATCTCAAATTACATTAAAATTGTAGATTAATTACAACATACAAAAAGCTAAACAAACTTGCACTGGTTGCGTCAGTGAGGTCACAGTTCAAGTATGTAATTATACTGGCCCGACGTGTACGAATTATGCCAGCTACACATCTGCTTTGTAATAATGTCCATAGAGTAAGGATGCTTTAATAAATATCGCTTTTATATCATTTTCCCAATTTAAGTCACGTTAAAGTTCTCGAATAATTGTACTTTTAGATAAAATATAATAAATTCAAGTAATAATAATAATAATATCAGCCCTGTATTATATACTTGCCCACTGCTGAGCACGGGCCTCCTCTACTACTGAGAGGGATTAGGCCTTAGTCACCACGCTGGCCTAGTGCGGATTGGTAGACTTCACACACCTTCGAAATTCCTATAGAGAATTTCTCAGATGTGCAGGTTTCCTCACGATGTTTTCCTTCACCGTTAAAGCGAACGATAAATTCACAAAGAATACACACATGATTTTAAAAAAGTCAGAGGTGTGTGCCCTTGGGATTTGAACCTGCGGACATTCGTCTCGGCAGTCCGTTCCACACCAAACTAGGCTATCGCCGCTTTCAAATTCAAGTAAAGTCCAATAATAATTCCAGATTTAAAAAAAATCGTAACAAATTTTATTAGTTTTTTTTTTTTTTTTTTTTTTTTTTTGCGCACTCGTTTCAAAGAGCATTAAAAATTTTCAATATAGTATACACTCTTTATTTATTAAACCTTAGTTTTTCGGTAGTCTTAATTTTTTTTTTATAATGATTACAAGGCGACTTAGCCGAAATAAAAAATATAAAACAATTTAAAAAAAATAGGTATCATCTCGAAATACATATATAGATTTCCCAAAAGTCAAATGTCAAAACGGCCATGACAGCCGGCCAGAGCGGCGTACGCGCACATCTGAAATATGAGGCCCATTTGTCATGAATGCGCTCGCGCAACGGGCCTCAGACTAATTGGCCCACGATGCCCACAAACATAATAATTTATATTCGAGAGCATGATTAACACTAGGCAAAAAATGTTGAGTGGAAATAATTAATATAGACAAAGTTGTCTACGTGGATGACCCGGATGTACTGGACAGTTGCCACAGATTAAATAGTGGCATATCCCACGCACACTTTCACACTTTTTCTCCCCGAAGGGGTATTAACACACCACATTAGACCCATTAGATGTAACGCACCCTGTTTGCCACATATATTTGAAAGATGCGAGTGTACCGTTATATTGGGAACTAATTGTAGACTCCAGGTTAATGTTGAGCTGAAAATATGCATAGATATAGCTTAAGAGTCGTCAAATGTATAGTGAATTGTGAAATTGTAATGGCAACGTGTACAGTATGATACTAGTGGCTTACCATATACTGAAAATCATTGGGTATATCCGCGTGACTATAACGAAATTAATCCAACTATAATAAAATCAGTGCCCTATTCCTGAACTTAATGCTTGATTTTAACGCGATAATTGTCTTTACTAGCAACCTCTTTTTGATTAGTTTCTCACAACAAGTACCTCCTATGGCGGCTATATTCATACTAAGGCAATAAAACAAATTAAAAATATATTCAGTGCATATGAGTCTACATTCCCATTTCTGCTGCTCATGACCTGTATTAAGATATTACACGTAAAATTACAATATTATTACGCGCTCCAATCTTCCCTCTTTTCAAAATTGCATTGCAATTTCCACCTCTCAACAACCTTTTAAGCTTATAGCTTCGATTTGAAAGTATCAGTAAAGTGTGAAAACAAACTGTGCCGCCCATTAAGGCTTAATGTAATGTCGAAGGGGTCGGCCACACCTTTACACACCTTCGTGATAGGGTCGAGTCTAAATTGTCATCAGCGATCTGGAAAATTACACTTCGATAAGGAACTTGCTGCTTGTGATATAAGGTATGACCTTAGTATATATCTATTCATTGCTATTAATGAGCGATGTTAGCTTGTTGAAAGTAAGGATAAGGCGCCGCGTAGACGTGTCTTGTTGCCGAGAATGGATTATAAAACCGATATTTGCTTCAATTTGTGATTTGTTTTTGTTGTAAGTTATAGATATTTCGCATGGCCTACGAAATAATAATAATCTATATACATAAAAAATGAATCCCACTATGTTTATTTGTTGTGATTGTTATTGTCAGGAGAAGGTTCTTATGAAAGAAAAAATCAAAAATTGCGCTTAAAATTAGAAAATTTGAGAAAACTTAACGAAAATATTAATTTTATATAACTGTCAATTGTTTGAAATAACTGTCAGCTATTGACAGAATGCGCGCTGCAAATTCATAGTTAAGACGGGACAACGTCTGTCGGGTCAACTACTGTTAAAATAAATGTAGGTATAAAATAACGGTTTATAAAGATAATAAATTAAACTCAGAAGGAAAATGTAGTAAGTTCTGGACTCCTTAGCCAATGTCCTATCCAAATACCCCCAGAGTTTGCCTGTAACTTATAAAAAAATTGTAACGGGATCGTGTTGGTAGTTTTTCGAAATACACGATAATCGAGCCAGCGTAACAGCGATTTTGGAAAACCGTTCACGCGTCACGCAAGCTACTGCTCGGAACTTATGCAATTTTGCATAGATGGGTCGCGTTAACACCGAATTGGAAACCATATCAGAGTTTGAACACGCAATTGTGTTTTCGCTGTGTAGTGGAGACTTGATCGTCATCTTACCTTTTACTTCAAAGTGGGATAGGTACGCCACGTGTCGTTTTTGTTGGAGAATAAATTCGACTTAATTATCAACTAACCTGTCTGAAATTAACTCTCCTTGGATCCCCGATACCCAACAAATCAGAGAAAACCTAAAGATTAATCAACCAGCACACTTTACCTTCACAACTAACCAACCTAACCAGCACACTTTACCTTCACAGTTATGATGTGATAGGAAGAAAGACTTATCTTGCACTTTTGTAATTGGAATTTTTAGAATGCTACTGTTTAACTTCAGTGCCTACTGTCACGCAAAAGACTTGCTTGTAGTCAATAAGCTCTTAAACCCTATAACACAAAGTAATACCAGCCCAACAAAATCCAAATATGGAGCAGATCAATTTTCCAACAAAAACATGGACAAAGCCGGCGACACGGGACGTCAATCGGTCGACATTTGACCCGGTCTGATGACGAGGTTGACAGCCGAGATTTACGGCCATCTGTCGCGAACCGCCCCGCGGCGGTGGGCCGGGGTGGCCACGTAACTATAATGAAAAACTAATAAAAAATGTATTGAAGAAAGGTAAATTCCCAGTGATATGTCGAAGATCATATCTGTTGTTTATACTGACGTTGGAGATAAAAATCATTTATATTTTGCCGCCAGCTTCCTAATGATTCTATACAAGTTTGAGAATTTGGAATGTGCGCGTAAACAAAGTAAATCATAAGTTTTACTTTGTTTACGCGCACATTGTATCACTAAAACTGTCATTATGGCTAAAAATCAATAAAACATTTAAAAAGCTATATTTTTCCTTAAACCCCCAAAATATATTCCCCAAAATTCCCTCAATTTTTACACCTGGCAAGCGCCACCCCGAGCCTGCTCCCGCCATCCTGGGAAAGCCGTGTCCTTTACAACCGCCCACCGGGCCTGACGCACTGACTGATCGCTGCCTTGTTATACCGTAATGTAATGAGATTTGGCGCAGACGTTGGAAAGTAAAGGCCGGACAGTACAGTACTAGGCGTAAGGAAATACTATAGTCGGTTTCGAATTTTAAACATTAGCATCAGAATGATTATAATCGGTTTGCTACGACTTCGTAGACAGTTGTCACTGTCACTAATTCACTTCATTTACCTATACTCAATAGTCAATATATCAATTATAATATGTTACACTTAAAAAAAAATCATAGGACATTGGCCACAAACGTACTAAACCTAAACTGTTGCAGTACTTACGTCATACTGTAACATTCAGCTAAATGAGAGGCGCCCTAGATGGACTTTAACAATTTTTTTGTTTTAGAGTAATAGGTATTTTATCATAATTAGTAATTTTTATTTATTAAAGTGTAGTAATTTTCTACATTTAATTTTTGTCCGTGTCTAAACGTTAATAAGTCTACCCTATTTATCGGGCACGAGGTTTGTCGCGCGAACCTGTCATCTGGAGCTGTTAACCCAAATATTAAGGGTTGTTTATTGAATGTGTCTCACGAAACTATCATCTGTTTATCCAACATTGTAACAACCCATTTTTCAGTATCATCACAGTTTTTAACACCAAAGAAGATATAAGATTTATGACAAGGATACTTAGAAAAATACATAGGAAATCATAATCATAAAAAATATTTGCGTTTACGAAGTTTGTTTTAAATAAAATAACACGTAATTCGTACCCAGCGTATATGTGAGTTATGTATTTTTATATTAATTACATAGAGTTTTGTCCCCTTTAACTGTAGGGCTGTGATTTTCAGAAAAGAGAATGAAATGCGCAACCTGTTAAACAACGTCATCGTCAACATCACATCAAAATATTATTATACTACTTAATCCTTCAGATCGCCGCTCGATATTAAGTATAATGTAATATATGTACAGTTCAGGTGTGATGATATGGTTTAATAACACTGAATTTCATGTATATCACATGTACACAATAACTACTTCATCTATCAACGATTTAGAACCCAACCAACCCAACTACGAACTAATTCTTTTAAACCATTAACTAGACCAACCAGTTGTCAATATTATTTCCTCCCCAAACATACGTCAATATTATCGTAAATATAAAATTTTGCAGACGACACGACGCGACGACAAATCAACCGCATCGTGCCGCGAGAGACGCGGGAATCTTCAACAATTACTCAAGGCTCGTGACCAAAATATACTCGTAAATTGTCATCGCAACGAGGGCGGACATGGCTGATGACAATTATCCGCCATTACAGGCCCATCGTGTACACTCTGCACATAACGAGAACGGTTCACGATATACATCGGTCTAAATACTTTACGTAGCTTTAATATTATAGTATTAATAGATATAACTAATGTATAATAGTGTATATAGCTACCCTAAATAGTTGACGTAGTATCTGTCTAATAATATATCTATTTAATTCAAATTTATATTGTGATTCCACCATATCATATTTCTATTAAATATAGTTGCTATCATTTTAAATGGTGTTGCAAGTTCTATTGAGAGATGTAAAGCTGGATATAGTTTCACTAATTTGTTTTAAATTGAATCCCCTCCTAACCGAATTTCGGCCACAGCGATCAATTTCAATGATCAGCCAGTCACGCAGGAGATGTGATAGTGCACAAGTGTGAATCCCTATAATTAATGAAATAAAACATTAAGTTACTGTGTTCAAAAATACTCATGGGCATTTAGAGTAATTATCCACCCTTAATAGCTTGTAAGTACACGTCACTTTATCCGACAGAAAAAAATCCTCTGAAATTAAATGTTAAAACAAATAAATAGGCCAATTACATTCCGACATCACGAGATCTAAGCGATCAATTCAAACGCCCGTCTGCGCGCGCTTCAAATACCATAGATTCAAGATGGCGTCACTTTACTTTTTTTTAAAGGCAAAGGCATCCTGTCATTATGCCCATATATTATCTTCACGGGGTGCTTCAATGAGATAAAATTGTCGGTTTTAGAACGTTTCACTAGATATTTGATATGGATTCGATTCTGTTCTGGTGGTTAATTGTTGACGTGGATGACGCCGGTCGTTAGTTTGAAATTTTATGTAATACCGTGTACGGTAGGGCGTAAGTGGATGAGAGAGCAACATTTTGTACCATTCTACATGACTGTCTGTCTGAACGCGATAAACTCAAAAACGACCAATAATTTTCATACAGTGTTTACCAATAAACTAACTCAGGAATAAATGAATAAAAAAAAACTAAAATGAACTGAGTAATTCAAGAGGAAGTTTTATGCGTATTCATTCATATTTTGTAAAACACAATTTTTTTGGGATACATGCTCTGCTACCCATTCAACGCCAAGGAAGGTCCCTAGTATAAATATGAATTCAAACTAAACTACATGGAATAACTCAGTTACCATAGCCAATGTACTTAAGTGTTAACTCGTATAGTGGCGTCGAACTCCGGCGGCAAAATCGCGTACAATCTCGAAATAGAAGAACAAACAAACGAACCGATTATAGAAACTTCCAAATTAACCTTTGCATTAAACAGTGCAGACTTTAACTACATACTTAACGCCTTTTATGGTCGTTACTTTAGTTTTTATTTGTCTGTTTTAGTTACATAGGCAACACTTCTGTGCATGTAGTATTTAAGAGATAAAAAATTAAAATAGTGAATTCATACTTTTTAGGAATAATGATCATCACTTCCTTGGTCTACTGGCAACATATACGAGTTTTAAACTCAGGACTTACGATCTGAGAGTTCTGGGTTTTTTATCCTGGTTCCTGGGTTATTCTTTCTTTAAATTTTCTGCTCTAAATAAAGTATGTCAGTAAAATTATAGATCAACAAATAGGAACCAAGTTTCAACTCACATGGAACACTCTTACGAAACACATAACTCCTATCAAAACCATGTTACCTGCTCCAATAAACCCACGAACAAACATCGGTCCCATGTACTGTAATGAGAGAGTGCGTTTAACACGGGTATCTGTTGATCTGTGAAGGAAGGCGCGCGCCGCGGGGGCCCACCGCCCCGCACACTGAATTATTGTTATTGCCACCAAACTAATGTAATTATTTAACTCACAGGAATATAACGTGACGTGGAGTGGAGTTTTTAATCTTTTATATCACGCAGAAATAGTAGTGTAGTAAAGCTTTACACGAAATGTCTATGTGTTAAAACAAACATCGCGGCATACATATTCCATGAAGCAGTCAAACCTTAGGTGCTGTCAATAAATCAAGCAATCACTGATCATATAAAACTGCATATACCTGACACTGTTCGGACTCCAAGACGTCAATTTTATTTAATAAGACAACGCAGTCGAAATTTAATTAATCTTTTAGTTTATATTTATTTCCTTATCATTGGTATCGTAACTACCGAGATAAGGGAAAGCACAATATTGTTAAACATAAATGGGTAGAAAAACTGTAAATTGTGCCAATTATAATCGATTACTATTTGTAATTTTCGACCGTCTTTATAGACCAAAAGATGGTTTACAATAGTGTCCTCCCCGAGGACATTTAATATTTATCCATAATGAATTAAAAAGAAATATCATAACAGACCCAAAAACTTTGTCCAAACAACGCGCCACTCTACAAAAACAATGAAAGACGTAACAGCGCAAGGCACAATAATTTACAGCCACCGAGCAGCGTCACGGGACAGCCCGTCGCATCCCAGTGGGACGCTAGTTACCCCGCGATTTATGGGAATAATCCCGCG
>NC_051129.1:12127980-12145005 GCF_014839805.1 Manduca sexta
TTGCTGATGTAACGAGTTTCTTAGTGTAGGGACTTTACTTGTAGATAAAAAAGTGAGCTTTTTGCATCATCAATAAAAACGTTTATAGATTGAGGAAAATTTAAAATAATACTGTTTAGAAATATTAGCCATACTGGGTTACGACTTAATTGCAACTGGGTTTTTGACATCGCTCTTTTGTTGAGAGTATATTTAGTTTTTCTTTATTACAAAAAAGGGTGAATAGATTAGTGGGTTATTTAATGGTCAATACTGGCATAAGTAGATCCAAAATTTTCTAGGAACAGACGTTGCAGTGCAAATATGGTAAGATTAGCTCCAGCATGTAACAAATCGATGCTCGGAGCTCTGTGAAAATATTTCGTGTAAGAAATCCTACAGGAGCATATTATTAGAATAAAATGTACAATTTCACTGAAATTAATTCAAAGGTTAATAACAAACATAAATTCTAATTACCACAAACTTTTACGTTCATGTTAGTACAAAATAGTTTTTTTGGCTATCCAGTTGGGAGCTAAAATTACCTGAACAGTTTCAACATACGCATTGGGACGTGAGGGTTATATGTTATCTCTTATCTTATCTTCCTTCTTACTGAGACTATAAATGTAAAAGTTTCTAAAAATGATTGGATGTTTGTAAAAAGAAAACGAAAACACCTCAATGGATTTAAATGAAATTTACCACATGGAGAGATCATGTCCTTGATCAGCACATAGGCTACTTTTCATCCTGGTACTTTACCCCCACAGGAAATAATAGCTTTTTTTAATCTGATCTTCAAACAGATGGCGCTAGCATCGCATGTGTGGCGCTAAAGTGATTTAGCGACTGTTATACCGGAAAGGCTTTTCACGCAGGCGAAGCCGCGATCAACATCTAGTATATATTAAATAGTCGGATAGATCCATGTTGCTCGAAGAGCGTCGGTGTCTTAGGGCATAACAATTAGTCTATTACATTAATTATTCCGGTCTGGCTGCCACGTGCCTTTCCGATGACATGCCTGACCATCTCAACGTTACTTATTAAGGTTACCGCGTTCTACGCAAGGAGAGATCGCTATCTGTTATCGACTTACTTTAATTATCGTTAAGATTTATTTGTGTTAGGTATTTTTTCAGAAAATTGTAGTTTAATAGTTCAGTTCGTATTAATGTTACAGTTGATACTGCTTTTTTTGAGTAAACCTAAAACTAAATGAAACTTATTAAAATTAATACGCAGATTTATCAAGCTTTTGATTGATAAGTATAAGCTTTTATTGCCTAAATTGTGCAATGTCACATGAGTGGATACGCGAAGAGTGCTTCCTATAGATAGTAGAAAAGAAAATGTTTTTCAAGGTTTTCAAATTCCTGTTACCGAGTCAATCCAAATAGCCCATGTTCACAGTGTGCCCAGTGGCTATAACTCGAAAGGCCGTAAACTGGGCGCAGTGTGGATGGGACAGTCACATTGTGCGCTGAATGTAGACCCGCTTCCTGGATCGAATGGTTCCACAATAACGGGGCTTGGCGTCTAATGTGAAGCTTTTGTGTACCTTTGAAAACTATGTAGAGTTAAATAGTATAAATTACGTTATTTTTTTATAGAAAGGAAAAGAAATTAAAATGTGATGTTTTAAAAATTCGTCAAAAGACAATAAAATATAAATTAATAAAAAAATATGTAGGTATATAAAAGCGCACACACACACATACTCACGCATACATACATGCGCACATACACGCTCTGCTAACAATACTATATCATTTTGGACTGTTACTCAATTGTGTCATCAAAATGTGAATACGTTATTGGCCTATTAAGATATGTGTATTAGATTGTATCACTTTGGTATAAAGGGCTGTGGATTTTAATAAATGAATCAATTACTCAGTTATTAGATGTCATAACATATTTGATACCGATCAAGTCGAAAATGACGTGTGGAAACTTTATAACATTTTTAAATATATTCAATTACTCGGTAAAGACTCTGGACTAATACTAAAAAAAAAAATATGATTTCTTATGTTGACGCGAATGTTAGACATTAAAATCGTGGTCATGGAGTCACTCTCGTGAACCCGAAGGCTGCAAAGTCTAAGCGTCGGGAGAAAATTAAAATATTCAAAAGCGCGATAAAATCCGAAAAAAAGTAAAAAAAAATACTATACTCGATCTAGGATCAAGCCTGATATTACGCCGACGCAGTCTAAAAGTAAACTAACTCCCTTATTCATAGACGTTTTTTATCTAAGGACGGAGTAATGCTGTAATAACAAGTCTGTTTCTCATTATTGAGCAATATTAGCCAATCACAACGGCCCTATGCCTACGCACTGCGAAGGCTGCCGTGCCGTCAGCACTGAAAAACAGACTTGTTATCACAACTTTGCTCCGTCTTTAGATAAAAAACGTCTATGAATAGGGGAGTAAATGTATAAAATTTATGTAACGTCCCGTTTCCAACGTCAAACTTTATAAAGGCAATCCCAAAAAACACTGACGTCAAAAATAAAGTTATAATTTTCCTACTTCATCTGAATCATAAATGCATAACGCTTGAATAAAAAACACGTTCTAATCTGAGGCAGTTACTGCAATGTCATCCGTCACGCTCCGTGTGGTGGACTGTTGGGGAAAGCTGGCTTAAAGGGTTTTTATAATATTTATTGCTATGTGTCGTCCTTGCAGCAGTGTGAAGTCACTGTTGTCTTCCGGTTTGAAGGACATTATAGCCAGTGTAACTACTAGGGAGCGCAGTAGAATACCAAACAATAATTTGTAATTCAAGGTATTGGATGTTGTTTCTACTGTTTATGGGCGGTCGTATGGCTTACCCTTCGGCAAACGGCAAGCTCGTCTCTCCAATCAATGAAATAAAAATAAAAACAAAAAAAAATATGTATGAAATTAATATTATAGTAATTTTTATTATGACTCGATAGTGCTTTTCAATGGAAAAAAAAAACACAACACACACACACATCACACATTTATTCCTGAAGGGGTAGACAAAGTGGAAGCAGGGTATCCACTTTTCACCTTTGTATGCCGTCCCACAATGTGAGAGGCGAGCCTATCACCATATCGGATACAAATTTCAGACTATGGGGATATTTTGAGTAGAAAAACCTAATATCACTTTGTCCAACCTGGGATTCGAATCCAAGACCTTCGCACGCATTACAACTACGTTACCGAAGCAGTTGAAGTAGAAAGTAAAGAATCACAGAGGTATAAATATTATTAATATTTTACTATAGGTAATAATATCCTTATGAACTGCCTAATCAAACCGAACGAATACTGCTAAAATAAAAACAAAATAAATAACCCCTTCTCCTCAAAGTCGGTTAATAAAATCAACTTCCCCAAACATACCGACGTGAAGAACACCAACCGCAAATGATCGAGATGTATGTAGTGCAAGGTCACACACACGCACACACATACACGGAATCATCTCAAACACTCGCACTGTAATTAAGCATCATTGTTCTGTCATTGTTGTGTTCTTGAATTGTCGAAATGATTTTCATTTACCCATTTACGTTGTTTTGGTACATTATATCTCTAATTGGCATGTAGTACTGGGAAGTAATTTAGGATGTTTGTAACCTTACTCTGTTATTTGGACTGATCTACACATATCTTCACGCCATTATCTAATTGGTTAGGTAGAGTTGCAACTGCACTTATTAAATATATTATTTAAATAAAAAGATGAATAAACTGCTCGACTGAGCGAAAGACAGACCATGTCGTGAGACTCATTGTAGGCTATCTACTTCATTCCGGGCTAGATCTGTATAAAACTTACCCGTGGTGTTTAACAACTAGCATTTCTTGTGGTAAAGGTCCTTATACTTGAGATTATGCCTTCTTAGTTCATTATTTTGTCTCCCATTTTGCTTTGCTGGAGGGAAGTGGACAAATGATCACGGCCTGAACCAATGGGTTCGCTAACTCTTTTGTGTGCCGCACAATGGAGCGTCTAGAAAAGAGTTAGCAAACTGGTCTTCAACTTATGTATTTGACTCCATTTGTCGTACACGCGAGGGTATGATTCATCGAAGATCCTTTCGAATGGCATTTTGACCTAAAAAAATAATTTAAAAGGTCTTAACTTCGGTTTCCACACCAGGAAACACTTTTATGGGTTTTTCATTATTTATTTCTGACTCGTTTCTTTAAAGCCTAATGAGGCTTGGAATAGTATGGCTGGGCACGGGTTCCCTCCTTCGTATAATCTTGGGTCCTTCCGCCGAAGCGTGAAGAAGCATCTTAATGTGTTAGACGGCATTACGTTGACCATCAGGTGCAGTGCAGTTACTACGTCGCACCGGAATAAAAAATATATTTCCAACTCCTCCCTATCTATTTGATTTATTTCGTCACGGGAAGGAGACAGATTTGTGTTCCTTGAGGTTCGCCGAACCCCACCGCTCGGTGTCATAAACTGCGAGCTGCCGATCCTGGCTTACAGAAGGTGCAGTGGTGGGTGCAAGGGGGAAAATTATGACTTTTGCCTGGGATAGTCTTTAGCGATACTAAATACTGTGTATTTGATATTATTTTAATTTTTACATAGTATTATTATTGCATAGGAATCTTTAACAGTAGTTTTGATATAATTTAGCATTTAATTAGTCTATTGTATTGAATGTTATACTCGACTACGGAGATGACTAGGATGCGAATAATCATTGATTTTTTCCTTTAATTACGAAATAAAACAATGCCAGGAAACCTATATAAGAATTCTCTATAAATAGTATCTAAGGTATGTGAAGCCAACCCGCACTAGGCCAGCGTGGTGGACTAAGGCCTAACTTCTCTCAGTAGTAGAGGAGGCCCGTGCCTAGCAATGGCGTAGTATAAAATACAGGGTTGGTGTTATATTTAATTTTTATTACACACGTGATTTCGTCCTAAAGTAGATAGAGACAAAACTTGTGAGATGAACTCCGTTTGTATACTTCTTATTTATGCAAAGTGTGTATAAATAAATAGATGTAAAAAGAATCCCATTGTTGGCTACAAATTACAAGCATCGTAAAAGATACATATATTTTATATCCGCCGCGATAGCGACCAGCGTACACAAGGTGTTAAAACCCGCCATAGTGGCTCACGTAAATGTGCAGCGTTCCGGGATCAGCCTGTATATATCCAATTCCACCAGGCCGGCATAATTGTGTCGACTGCCGAGGGGTAATCATCTTTCGTCAGTCGACATTCTATTGGACCCCAATCCACTTACCATCAGGTGCAGTGTTAGATAGTTTAAAAAAAAATAGAAGATTCGGATTTTTGACTATCAATATTCTCCTCGAGTGACGCAATGTCTGGCTAGTCAATATTATATTTCAACTACAACGTGTTTGCTATTAGAATAAGTATAGTTTTTGCTGTCCGTAAATATATAATTTAAGCTTTATAAAATAAAAAAAAAAATGCAAGTGTTGTTTACCCAAATGACGCATATAAGTATTTTAATTAGTTTTTGTCTTGATTTTTCATCTCAAGTATTCGAAACTAGATTATCATTTCAATGTGTAACCCTGATCTGAAAATACAATACGTTTGTATTTTTTTAAGTTTATGAATATTATAATGATTGTACTGTCAGAATAACCGGCTCGCTAATTTAAATATTTAAATAAAATCTAATAATTATTTAACTTATCAATTCAGTTTTAACGTGTCTATTTAGTAGGAAACTCCATTACGTAAGGCATATATAGGTAAAATATTTTATATGTGCCAAAGACGCACGTGTACTTTTACAAAGAAATGAGCGCGCTGAAAAGGTGCAAAGAGATCGCATGTCAAAAAAGCATCGGCGCAGATAAAAGCGCATTTTGTACTTAAATATTCTTCATATTTGGTTGCATTCATAGTTACAATATTTATGAAAAAAATATTTATTTTGAGTACAATATCACACTACTTTTAGACTTTAATTCACCTACTTTCGTAAGCTCTAAAAGCTCTCTCATGATTCAGTTGAAATTCACATTGCGTCACGAGCCACAATATTGCACTGAAAATTGGCCATTTAGGATTCGTAATTCAGTTAAAATTCCGCACACAATGACCCACATTTTGTATAACCTGTGTCGTGGGCGACATTTGGACATGACCCGGTTAGGGAACCTTGCACTGAATTAACATTACGTCTAATTATGATAGCATTATGTCAGCGACAATGTTTCTCACGGCGTGCGCTTTGTGCGAAAGCCTTGGCAACGGTTGAATGCTGCTTTATTTTTGAAGATATATATATTTTTTAAATGTTAGATCAGCGGCATAGATTTGTCTTTAGCATGTTGGGGTGGCCTTAGTTGTGGTAGTGCTACGGCAGTGTGCTGTTGGTCTTACATTGCCGTAGACGCCGAGGGCGTCCTTCGGTGCGCGGGGGCTTCTGAGCCCCCCCCCCCTCCCCATAGGAGACGGGCCGCAAGGCGGCACCGCGCAGGGGCGGCTGCGGTCGCAGACTAGACACTTCAACGTCAGAGGAAGCCCGCAGCCGTCCCTAATGCGCCGAAGAGGGCCACCGCGGAGTTTTAGCTGGTAGGCCGTGCATAGGTTAAGTTGTATATAGGGTTAGGGACTCGGCCCGGCGGTCGCCCGAAGGTCACCATCAAATCCGGGCGGCTCAACGCCGGGCCGTAAGGCACGGCTACCCCAGCATAACCGCTCAGTCGCCCTCCACGAAGGCTGGGCGGTAGTAATAAGGCACTTTCTCCGCGAAACCTATCTATCCAATCTAGTTCCATCGTATCGCATTTCGAAAGCTCATTTATTTAACGCCCTGATCTTTAACCTTCCGAGATAATAGTTATAGTTAAGTTTATTTAAAAAACAAACATTCAAAACACACGGATATTAATATTTTAATGGCACCAGTTATGAGTGCGATGTTTCTCTGCCCACTATTAAAACAACATGTCGTTATGTAGTTTGTATGTTTTAATTTCATCTTTAATTATTATTTTTTTTATGAAACAAGCTTGCTGTTCGCCTGATGGTAAGCGATATGACCGCCGATAAACAGTAGAAACACTATCCAATAACCTTGGATTACAAAGTATTGTTTGGTATTTCACTGCGCTCGGCATTCTGAGACATGAGATGTTAAGTCTTATTATGTCCAATAGTTACACTGGCTATAATTTTCTTTAAACCGGAACACAAGAGTGACTACACACTGCTGCTTGGCGGCAGAAATAGACATTGCGGTGGTACCTACCCAGGCGGACTCTCACGTATGAGAGACCTACCACCAGTTTGACTTCGTCCTTACATACTAGTATGACGTATTTTAAATACGCATAAGATTTCTGTATACTTAAAGGCATGGCAGGTGTTTTGCTGGTGGTAGGATATATTTTATATCCGCCCGAAAAGCGACAGCCGTACACGAAGTATAAAAGCCGTCATAATGCTCCACGTAAGTGTGTCGCGTTCCTGTGTATATTCGGTTACAGGCCGGCGTAATTGTGTCGATTGCTCAGGGATAATCATCTCTCGTCAGTCTATGTCCAATTGGACCCCACTCCACTTACCATTAGGTGCAGAAGGGTCAGTTTGCCGTGCTTCAAGACATTTTTCGAATCGATAACAAATTTTAATCAGCCAAAGTAAATATCAATTAGAGCTTTATTGATTTTACATTCAATTATGACCAGAAACCTTATTGACTTTGTCCTAATACAAATCTCTCGAGAAAGCATTTCGAACGAGGTAGGTCAAAAATAACAAAAAAATCATAATTAACAAAGCAAAGTCACGGTACATAATTAGTGTATCCAAATATTGTTATGAATAATGTAAAGAGAGGCGATTCTCCCACGTCGGAAGTGGGGGGACTGTGGGGGAACAATTAATGTTCACTGTAAGGTGAAACGTTTACCACAATTATGTGGAATTAATACGAGAATATTTTAACACGTGGGCGTGATTGTGTGTTTGTTTCCATTGTTACACTTATGTCACATAATAAATACTATTAAATAATACTACTAACTACTTTTAATAATTAAGAAGTTTTATTGATAGATATAAAAGAAAATGTAAATATAGCACATAATAAGATTAAGGTTTGCACAACGTCTCACAAAATATGATTAACGCTAAATATGTTTTAATCATAGTGCTGTCTTCGTTCAACTCTTAACAAATGACAGTGACAGCACGATGTTTTAAACATGTTTAGTAAGTCATTGTGCAAGCCAGCCTTAAAGTTAAATAAATTAATTAGAAGTAACATGTGTCAAACTTTGTATGAGAGACTATAATCACGTATTGTTTGTGGTATTTGTAGACTGATTCGATGTAGGAACTTAAAAAAAAAATCTTATGGGAGTTTTAATGCATCGTTTATATTAATTGTTAACCCCTCTTACTTCATATTGGGTAGCCACCGGCTTTTAAGAGACATAATAAATATTTTTTACACTCGCTTCAGTGTTCAATTAATCTCTTGTATTGCTACTAATTATGTGTAGTCGATACGATAATCTTTGGGCGAGTATCTTGCTCGTCTAATAACATATTTATATAAAACTGTAAAAATAAAAATACAAAGTTATACACTTTTGTTCAGTGTGATTTAGAATATTCATAAGTTCGTCTCATGGGTAAAATTTTAATGTATGTCTTCTAACTGTGAAGTTTGGGATTACGCACTATTATAATATGAACGTTACAGTAATCAGAATTGTAGTCTTCTTACTATGTTTATTTTACTGATTCAAATAAATATGAAAAAAAATAACAATTTCATTTCATTTCAATATTATATGTTACATTATGATGATTTTAATTGGCATGTATTTTGTTAAAGTATTGATGTATACAAGCGGTGATGAATAAATAAATAAAAAAAGTCGGGTCGAATGTATGTTCTGCAAAATTCAGATGCACTATTTCTGGTTTTGCATACTTTTCAAGTTTAGAGGAGTATCTATTGATTGACTTTCATTTTGTGACGTCATCCGTCAATCTCGTAGGTCAATGCACACGCACTCCGATCGCTAACCCTGTCTCCCTTAACGCGTTCAATTAAGTGGTCCAATTAGCCCAGCGCGGGTACTCGGGTTCGAAGCCGCGGCCGAAAGTGGCGCCCCCCGTCGCGCCGATATTTCACACTAATTATACTATAGATACATCGGTTTTATGTAAATTTTCTTTCTTGTGTTTTTAATGTCTAATTAGTTTTTGTATGGAAAGTTATCGAAGGTATGTATTATGTATGTGTTTTTTATGGCTTAAGGTAAACAAAGTCGTTCGATGTTGAGTGTTTTTAGCACCAATATCACACTTAGATCTTTTATACCCGAGAGGGTACGTAGAGGCATAACTAGTGTATTCATTTGTGGGTCGATATTCCCCACATTAAATATTGGTGCTACATGCAGTTGCACCAATATTTAATTACAAAATATGACAAAATTTGACTGCCTCGATGGCGTAGTTGTTGGTACGATTGCAGAGCGAAGGTCTCGGGTTCGACTCCGAGTTGCGTAAAGTAATATTGGGTTTGTCTACTCAGTAAGCTGGTAGTCTGACTTGTGTCCGATACAGCGATAGGCTCGCCCCTATCACATCATGGAACGGAATATGTACGGTGAAAAGTGGGTGCACCAGTTGCGCCTCTGCCTACCCACTAGGGCATAAAAGGCTTGGCAACAACTACGCCATCGAAGGCAGTCAAATTTTGTTATATTTTGTATTTAACAAAATATTAAAAATCCTAAAAAAATTTTCGTCAAATAAAGATATTATATTGCCATAAATAATTAAATTAAATTGCTATTTTTAAAATGTATTAATAACTATAATAGTGTAAAAATTACCTGTATTGATTGCATTTCCTTAAACGATTTAGATAGTAATCTGAATCAAACAGAGAAATGGATTTCTAAAGGTCGCCGACCCGACGATCGCGCATGAACTATACTGTTATGAGGTAGGCTTTTACCCAGGGGTTACTTGCACCATATAAATTATTGTTATTCATTAAAATAATATGTAAATTAATTAGGTCGATAAATGCTCTTTTCATGCAATCATTTAATAAGTACTTAAAACACCTGAGAATAAAATACAAATTCAGAGGATAATTTGGTATTTTTCATGCTGTCTTATTTTAATCTAAAAAGAGGCTTAATAATATAAATTTAACTCTTGCTTCTACCTAAGGCATCGTTGTTTCCAAACATACCTTTTTTATAGTACTTTGTCAGTTAAATCAATACTTATATATTTTTCAATAATACTACACAACTGATTATGATTTTTTTTCTCTAATAACAAGCTACATTACTCTCGAATGCTATCGGTTCCTTAATCCCAAGAAAATATTAAAGAGAGCTAGTCTATTACTCAAACAAATAAACCCATAACGTAAGACGGATCAACAAGATTACATTTAGGTATCGAATGATCGCCCGTTTACGTTTAGTTAATATTTAGTCGTTTTTTCCTGTAACCGCCCCTTTCTTGTCGCGCGACCGACGGCCACCATATTTCATAAAACATATTGTAATATTCATTGTAATTTGAGAGCTATTTTGAGCTTTGATTCTGTCAAAGAGTAAAGATGTAGAAGCGATATTTAAACTGTCATAGATATTTAATGTGTTGTCTTCAATGTGATAGGTAATTTGAATAGGTAAGTAACACTTTGTCTATTTCTGCCTCCAAGCAGTGTGCAAACACTGTTGCGTTCAAGTTTTAACAAAATACATTGACATGCATTTTTATTCATTTATTTATTTTATTTATTTATTGAAATTACTGAGTGCATTTGAGAGTATGAATAATGTGTATGGTCTTATATTTGCCATGAAGCATTCAGTTTGATATAGGCCTGAAACTTTGCAAATACATTATACCAATGAAGTAATTTTAGCTACATTAGTCCTATTGCAAAGCAATACGTAGCGGTCTCCTGAACGTAGGCACAATTAAATCGCGCTGCGCCCCGCCTATCTACAACCACTTCTAATCACATAATAAGAGTGTTTAACACCGCCTAGTTTATGTGTAGTTTCATTAAAACAGTCACCCGTTGTCTACGTGTGGTCCGCTTTATTAATGTTTGTTTCTTTGTTTTCTTACAAATATGCTTTACTATTTGTATCGTTATTTATATAAATTTATAGTTTAAGGTTGCTTGATGTAACAATATCACGGTATTTATCAGTATTATGAGAAGCAATAACTTAAAATATATTTTCATATAATAGGATCAATTCCCAAGTACTTGCTTAATAAATTCGAAGATTATCGTGGTACCTAGCCAAATGGATCCTCGCATACCAGAGATATACCGTTAGTACCATCTTATTTTCTAAAATAGAATGAGAAAGGAGCTAAGCACTCATAATCCTAGAGGAGGTCACGTGTTTCCGGACTATCGACTTTCTTGAAGGTCCCTTAATAGTAACGGTCCCAACTCTCAATCGATGTTCTTCCAAAAACAAGTCGATTATATCAGCTCGAATCTGTTTAAAAAAACTAACAAACCAAAAACACGTTCCAAATTGATTCAAATCCAATATATTGTTAACAATTTGTCTGTCTGTACATCTTTTGCTGCGACGATTAATCTGAACTGATTTCTTAAATCTAAACCAATTTGTTTTTTCACTTATAATTTAGTTTCATAACCCTTATTTGTATAAGGATAAGGGTTATTATGTTGTTATATAAGATGAAATTTACGTTGGTACAGTTGTCGTCAGTGTATTTTTCAACATTACGTTTGGATTTTGGTTTTAATGCGCCTTGTTTCGACACAACACTAATGATTATAATCAATTGTCTCTCTCTGACTGTACCTGAGACGTTCCCAAATTAGTTTCTCGCGTTTTGTGATAACGCACTTGTGTTGTTATTTATTCATAATGTTATACTTGTCAGTTCTCCCGGTGGTAAGTGATCAGGACTACGAACGCCTACAATGTTGGAAATCTTAGGCGTGTTCATCATCATCATCGGGTACATAAAACGCACTGCTCAACATAGGGCTCCCACAAAGATTTCAAGACGGACCTGTAGAAAGCGGCCTGCATCCAACGTGTTTCTGCGACCTTTTTCAATTTGTCTGTCCACCTTGCAGATGGAAGTCCAACGCTGCGCTTGTCAGTACTCAGGTGTGTTCGTAAATTCCTAATCCCACAGAAATCTAAGTTATTGCGACACGTGGGATTCCTAAAAAAATATACTGACTATTCTGATCTCACAGTTCTTTTATACTGTATATATTTAAACAACACGGACTTTATTCGTGCCAATTTTATTTAAACCGTAGTTTATGTAAAACTACTATTCTAACAGTTGTGCCAGCTATGAAGAAGACGGTGAGTGTACATAATAAGACCTACAGCACTCAGGGCTAATGTTTTGTATTAGTGAAAAATATTTCAGAATCCAAGCAGTAGGTATAAAGATTCGATTTCGAACGAACGACGAATAATCCACTTAGTTTTATAAAATTAAGATTACATAGATGTTTCAGGATGACGCAGTTTTGTAAGTTTACGAGCAGTCGTGATGCTAACGTTAGCCAAGCCATTTACTCGTCTTTAAATGTTAATAATATAAACCCATTTAATTCTAGATTTGACAGATAAGAGTACAAGATGCAGGCTAGACTATAAATTCGTCTACAATTAGGCCTAGGTCTCATGTAGAGACATCGGCGACGATACCATCTCGTGATTTACGCACAAGCGCGGACCGCGTCGCGGGGCGATGTTATCTCATACACGATGCGCATGCGCAGCGCTACTTGCTTTTTGGGTAATGAGCTTTACTTGCTAGTGTTCGGAGTAGGTTTAATTAGAGTTCATGAAGTTTGGCTAGATTTTGTTAAGGTATTAAATGAAGAGCGTAAATAAGGGTAACATTTTAGAAATGCATACATTTAAGTATGAGTATGTATGTATGTAGATTGTAGAAACCATAATTTTTTGTTTCAAATTTTGAATTATTTAAAGTGTCTTGGAAAATGAAGTTATATAAAAATACGTTTTAGATACAACTACTATGTCTATCCCAGTAACCAAGCAACGGTACGCAAGAATTTATTGTATTCCCAAATCTGTGGTTGTCGCAACACAGTACAAACAACAGTTAAAATGTATCATCGTAACGTTACTAGATAAAGCCGCGTGCACCACGCGCTATCTTATCACACGTACAATAATTCGTAAAAACGCGCCGCTGTTTCACTATCATAAAATATTGTTCACACCATCTATCGAATCAATATATTACATTTTCATATTTATAAGTCTCTGGGCGAGTGTCAATTTGGGACAGGGTTCTGTAGTTATACAATTTGGTACCGAATTTAAAAGAATTTTCCGGAAGTAAATAAGAAAAAGAAGTTAATTTTGTTTGTTACTAAACGATTTTCTTTTCTTCCTTTAAATGACGAGACGAGCTTGCCGTTCGCCTGATGGTTAATGGTACTATCACCCATAAATAGTAGAAACACCATCCAACACCTCGAATTACAAAGTATTGTTTGGAATTCCACTGCGCTCGCCATCCTGAGACATGAGATGTTAAGTTTTATTATAAGTTGTCCAGTAGTTACACTGGCTATAAACGATGTACACTTATAAAGGAAACAAATAAAATTGAGGGCTCACTTACGGCATTTATGGCATATCAGAGGTTTCTTCAGGAATAAATGTAAATTTTAAAATCGCTGAATTATAATTGTGACTTGTCCTACACTATTAAATTTAGTTATAAATTCAAACTAAATTCAATAAACGTTATTTTAAAACAAGAGTCTAATGTTATTTTCGACAGTGGACCCCTAAATCTCAAAAAACGGTATCCACAAATGTGAACCTTTTGTCACAGATTATATAAAAATTGAGGTTGCGAACAGCTACACGGGAAATAAAACGATATGGCGCGAAAATAGAAAGCGATATACGCTATATCGTGTTAATAAGTTATGGTGCCATATCTCGACTTTAAAATCATTGTCTATATTGTAAAATATTTTGTGGTGTGACACTTTATAGGCTTGTGTTGCTCGCAGTTCCGCCCAAATCTTTGACTGAATAAAATTTTGTTTTCTTGGGTCAATTCCGTTCTAGGATCAGCCTGTGTACATCCGGTTCCAACGGGCTGGCATAATTTTGTTGACTGCCAGTAATCATCCCTTGCCAGTCGACAATTGGACCCTACTCCACTTACCTTGAGGTGCAGTGGTGGTACTTTGCTGAGCTTACATAACATCACGCATTTATCCCCGAAGGGGTATGCAGAGGCGCAACTAGGACACCCACTTTTCGCCAAGTATGTTCCGTCCCATGATGTGATAGGGGGCGAGCCTATCGCCATATCGGGCACTAATTCCAGACTCCGGGTTGATACTGAGCAGAAAAACCCAAATATCACTTTGCCCGACCCGGGATTCGAACCCAGGACCTCAGAGCGCTATTGTACCGGACATGCAATACAACTACGCCACCGAGGCAGTCATTATTATCAGTATTTGCTGAGCTAGTATAAAAAAATATTAATAATAGCAGCGTTTTAACTAGGTCTTGGGATATCTTTGTGGAAAATTAGATTTACATTATTTCAGCAGTTTTTGCGTTTACTCTAAAGATATCCGAACGTCTTTACAAATTTTTGGCATATACCTATATAATATTAATATTACAAACGCACTATATTTTATGGTAAGTACAAAGCTCTAAATATAATATAGACTAACCCCTTGCATGCTTCGACAGTCGCTAAAATTATGCCGGCTTATTCAACACTGATCTTCGGAAGTAGCTCATTGGGACGAGCCACTATGGCGGAATTTTAGATTTAACCAATAGGTTCATAGGTAGGTCCACCAATTAATTACTCATGCCCGGTCCACCATCAAATATAATGTTGCATTTCAGAAAATTATCACAGTCACCACAAAGTAATGTACGTATGAAAACAATAACTGCACTCAGCCTTATCTAGAAGCGATTAAGTGATAACTTGCAAATACACTGGGTTTTTTGGTATTGTCCGCACCGCAACATGACTAATCCAATAAAAACTATATGCAAGTAACAAAGGCACGAAAATAAAGTGTTAAAATTCAATGCATACACTTTCGATTTCAACGTAAAAACTCTTTGTTTTGAGGTGATTGGCACCGAGGATGCGCGTCTCATTGTCGTGTCATATAAATGACATTTGTAAACCAATAAGTCAGTGTTGAACGCTTACGGTGTGGACTTGGGACATTTTTGACTTTGATGGTTTTGTTGTGCAAATTTTTTAAGGTCTAAGAGACTTGCGATTTTTTATGTGGCTAAAGTAATTATTGTTGGAAGATAATTGGCATCGTAAATTATAATATTTACGAACCGATTTTTGAAATATTACTATTTAACAATTAGTCTTTCCGGATGACGAGGGAACCCGATGTTTTGAAATTCGAAGTGTAGAATGTTGCTATCGTTTACGGACTGTTGCTTAGCATTTTCTATGAATGACCGTTACACGTCTTTTCATTCGTAGCACACCTTTTAAGGACATGTACTTTTTATAATGCATTTCTATTTTTATATCCAGTTCGTACATATTACTCACCCCTTACATCCCCGAAGGGATCGGCAAAGGCGTAATTAGTGCACACACTTTCGCCATATTATATTTTATCAATTCAGTTCAATATTATTTAATTAATCTCAAGATAAAGGGTATTGGCCCAGTCACTGCTTTATCAAGCTAAGGTTCAGAGTCCGTTGCCACTAATCTGAACAAAGACATTCAATTACAATTAACATAGTACAACTTACAAGCGCGCCATAAACGGCCCATCGTAACCTTGGCGCAGACCCTGGCATCAGCCGCCTTTCCTTGACGAGGCCGTAGAAAACAATGGCCGCCGATCTGCCCATCCTGGCACTTTTAATGCTAAAACTAATTGGCATATTTGCTGGACTCACTCATTTAGCCATACAACGGAAATTACACCTTCTGGTATGGTAGTACAGTTGGAATTCGATTAGCTTAGATGTTGGATTTAAGCCCTTTTGACGGTTAATAAAAATTCAAATGTGGAATTTGGAGGTCACGAGTGTACGTAGTCCTAACAATATTGGATTTGTTCCAAGCTGCAGCGGACAATGCATCTTTGTTGAGGCCGCGGTACACCTTCGCCTTGACTGTACGTTCCGATATTGGCTACCGGCTCTTTGGTTTCATGGTGGATTAGTGGGCTAAATTAGTTTTGGATGAATTTAATTAATTTAATGCGGGGGTGAAATATTTTATACAGCTTCATTGATTTCGCGACAAAATGTTGAAATCGGGAAACATTTGAGATACTAGGTTTGATAAATAGGAATTTTGGTACGATAAGGAAGGACATTGTTATGGTTGTTGGTTTTATGTTTGGTGTTAATCAAATTTTTCAAAAAGGAGATATAGTTTTTTCAGAGGGTACGCTTTCCAAATATTTTTTTTGACGTCGCGACGTTTTTAGATAGCTTTGTCACTCAGTTACAACGCTTGTTTCCTATGGACTGCACAAGATTTAGCTTCGTAGGATGTTTTTGATAATAGGAACATAGAAATTTTTACTCTATATTGAGAAAATTTGCATTTAGTAAACATCGTGGTATTTACTGATTTCAAAAAGCATGCAAAGACATAATTCGAATTCGAAACGACAATTCCAAATCATCGAACCCAATTTAAAAACACCGCACCTCATGAATCATTCGAAATTAAACACAAACCGATAATCAACAATCGAATTCGAAATTCAAACGGACAGGTGGTGACGTGGACAAAAAAAGAACATTAATCGCAATAAACGCGGGTGACAGCGCATAAATACCGTCGCGGCGCAGCGTATCGCGCACGCGTCGTCCGGCGATCAAACTTGGCTGTAACAATAAGTAAAACGCTATCGCCAATCGCCGCGAGCGTCTCTAAATCACAATGTGCGCATGCGCATACGTATTGGACCGCGTTCGACTTTTGAAT
>NC_051129.1:12145505-12161829 GCF_014839805.1 Manduca sexta
CTTAAAGTGATAAGTGCAGCGAAAGTTCATGGCGCTTACTATTAGGCGAGCGATTTACTCTTCTCGTCATTAACTCTGCCTTATCAAACCTTGTGTTGAGAGTTAGCGTTTATTTAATGTACAAGGTCCGCTATAGGAACGACACAGCAGTTTATGAATCGCGTGCGGTTCACTTTTCGTCTTCATTATGGCATGAGAATGTTATTACATTAGTTCAGTGGACATGATACGATGAATGCCAACAATTGCAATATAGGACTGTCCAATATTTATACAAATATTTCGAAGTAGAAAAGATGGAAAATACAAATGTTTGAGCAAATATTTTTGATTAAACCAACGTTGGCCCCAATGCGCGATTTTGTGGTGACCAAGTGCAATTCATAAAATCCATACAATTCTTCAAGACTTCATTAACAGCTAAATCTTTATGCTTAGACATATTATTACTTGTAAAAAGTCTCGTGACACAGTTCCCATTAAAACATTCAGGGCGTGCGTTAAAAAAAATTATATCATAAAGACATTAATAAAATTAAATTAATGCAAAATTATTCATTACGAACTCGAATTTATGTGCGATATGAATTATGTACGTAGTCATCGTAAGTCGAGCCTACTAATTTACTTTACAAGCTTATTCTGCTGACATTTGGACCTCAGTTTTACGATCAGGCGACTGTTCGACGCCAATATTTTCCAAATTTGAATCAAGACCCCTTATGCGATTATTTACTTCCACTACATTATATCATTACCCTAACATCTTTGCATATCAAATTAAATGTCCTAAGAAAAAGTGTCAGAATGGACATTACTTAAAATGTTATTAATGTAGAAACAAAGATTTCAACAAACAAAACTACACAAAATAAACCGGCCCATAACTCTAATGGCATACAAAACGTTCCGTTAGCCAACAAACAGGCGGAGGACACAAGAAAACTAGCAAAAGTGCACACAACTTCATCTGTTGGGAAGGCGAGCGCTCGTGAGCAATGGTGTACTACATTACCGCGCACGCCCGCATTAGGGCTCCGCGCGTCGTCAGATACAGAGGAACAGTATCACCACCTAATCATTTATCATATTAGTTGATTTGCTTATGCCTTTGCTTTCGTTAAGGTTCCTTGAGTAAGTTTCAAAGGAAGGAAAGTTATTATGTAAATAACGTTAATCCATGATATGTTTTTTTGCAAAATTTCATCCAAATCCATACAGTGTTTACCTTCTACAAATATCAAAAAGATCAAATTGGTAATAAAATGCCTATTATATTAGTTCTGATATTATGTTGCGAAGGACTGTAAACCCTATTGTGATTCAGTTTTCATTGTAGCAAGTAAAATAGCTGGACATTAACATACCTACATCTAATGTGACAAGATAATGAGTGTAATACAGCCACGTTTAATGCTGTGGAATTCAAAGTTCTTACAAATATCGCTACATAATTCTCAATCAGGCCTGATGGAAAGCTTATTACCTAGCTACATAACCTCAAAACTGAAAAGCTTCTTACCCGCTGGCCTGAAAGACTAAAAAATATGAATATTATTTATATAAAGGTTTTGTTCTAAACAACTACATCATATATATCCACGAAGGGGGTAGGCAGAAAATGGCTTCCTTTTTCGCCATGTGTTTCGTCCTATAATATACTGTAAGCGAGCCCATCGCCACATCAAACGCAACTATGCTGAGCAGAAAAACCGAATATCACTGCACGACCTACACTGTATAAATTGATCAAAATATATTTCAGTACATTACTGTATTGCCGTATGTCGGGGCCCAGTTCACTAGGGATGCAACACGGGCCGATGTCCTTGTTTATGTGTAGGAAGGGATATTTTATTGGTATTTCGTGATGTAACAGCAATGTACGGATTTGTGTCGATTTTGTGTTACCTTAACGAGAATGTCAAAGTCTCGGCGATGGCGCATGCGTCGTGACTACGATTGCTCTTTATTAACACATTTATTTCAGAGCTATTTTTAGTTTATTTAACGGTTCATAAATGATATGTTTTGTTTTTGTTAATACTGGGTTTTTAGTGTGTTGAATTTCCTAATTATTTAAAACTTTCGTATGATATAAATTTAAAAGTAAATTCATTTAACAATACACATAATTCTAACACCACAAATATACGAATGATACGTACTAAAATCTATAAAGTACATACATATTTATATACCTATAACCTTTCTAAATACATAAAATCTCATAAATATACTACATACATACATACTCACAAACACACTACACCCATAAAAGTATTAATTAAAGAGAATAATATGTTATTAAAATTCCCCAACTCATTATTCTCGATAACACACATTTATTCGATTATTAATTCTCATTTAATATTACGTCACAAACCCATCAAATCACTAAATAGCGGAACAGTAATAACCGAAGCAGACAACGATATCTATCAGAGAAACAATAAAAAATCAATAAGGAACATCATTTATCTAACAAAAGGTGTGAGTGAAGTTTAGTTAATAATTCAAATTAATAAACGCGGCACTACTGGTTTCGAAATTCAATTTAGTAAAGTGTAAAACTTATAAAGGTCCGTTCTAAAGTTATAGTTTTAACTGTCGTTAAGTTAATTGAAACTATTCAAGTTTACTTGATATTAAACCTTATTTAATTTCATATTTAATAATATTAATTTTAATTTGAATTGTAAAACTTATGCCTGGTTTTTTTTAAATAAAATATTTGAACGTAGTTAAAAACAATGGTAAAGAGGCAATCTTAATCAAATATAATGAATACTATGTATTTACTAGTAACTTAATTTCCTCTAACATACGTTTTATTGAAATTATAGCTCAATCAAAAGTCTATGTCTAAACGACCAATCTCGAATCATTTTGTCTTCTAACAAGTAGTAGGGGTCAATTTCATTAAATTTTGACAATTTTCCGTCCTATTGTCCAATATTTTGTGGCCCATGCGGTCACGCATTGCACAGGTAGCTGATGGTTTATAAATCATTAATTCACAATGAGATGGTCAGTTAAATGCTATTAATTTTAATTAACTGTTAAAGAAACTTATTGGGCAAGGTTTGCGGTTTAGGCGGGGAGCGAGTTTATAAGCGGTGGCGATTTTATGTCATAAGTGTCGTTTGGTGATATTCTGTGGAAATTTTTTCTTGTTAAATGTAAATGATTTTAGGGCTTTTTGTTTATTTAGTGATTGTTTCAATCTCAATATACGATGGGAAGAAAATATGATATTATGATTAATATTCGAATTTCGAATTCGAAATTGTTAAGCAGAGGCTTCTATTACAATAAAAATATTTAATAAAAATGTGCTGTTAACATAATAAGCAGCGATGAAAAAAACTAATTACAATCTTTACGAATTAAAGCTTATCTTGAAATGACGTGTTAGAAAGCTTTTCATCGATCAGTTTCACACATTTCAAAATTAATTTGCTATTATACAAAACAATCAAGGGTATTTAATGACGCATTGACAGCCATTTACGGCGCAAATGATTAATGATTCGCTACATCCTCTCGCTCGCACCACACTCTCGTAGATGATTTCTATAATTCCGTTCGCATGACCCCTTGCACTGACCACTCTAATTACACCGTGGCAAAAATTTGACGTAACCTGTCTTCACATCACAAATGAAATATTACAACTCACTACCTCTTATAACTTGGACATAAGGTTGAATTTCACTTACGTTGTTGTTTGATAAAATTGTTCTGACTTTTTAATTTGTCAATGTTATACTTGACAGCATAGTTATTACGGCCCGTTGGCGAGTCGAAAGTGTACCGAGATTGGTGTTAGGCGGGTTGGGTTTTAATGAGTTTGTTATATCTATTTATGTATGCGGCTGTTTGATAAAAAATATTCATTCTTATAACTCTTATTCTTTGGAATCAAATTTCGTTTTCTATTAATTTATACAAAGCGATGTGACAGCCTAATTATCGTGTATTATGAGACTGGTTAACCGCAATTCTGAGCAGTAATTAAAAGTTCTGGTGGTGCTACTGTTCAGTAGTTTACTATGGGTTTTATAAAATTAAAAATTCCAGAAAAAAACAGTTCAGACTACTATGGACGCTATGAATTTTCTCACTACGGAAACCCGTTTACACTCGACGACATTTTGTCATTTACCTTACGCATAATAGGAGTATTTGATTCAATACGTTCTGTTTTGAAATATTATTATATCCGCTCGCTAAGAGATAAGATTAATAATTGGTATTAATTAAAACTTATTTTTTTATTCATATTAATATTTGATCCGAAATAAATTATTGCAATTCCATTCAATCTAATAGTTCAAAATTATACATAAACGACACGTCCAATGTAGTGTAATACAAATTAATATGCAATATAATCGACTCAGATGAACATCCTCACCTATCTAATGCCTAAGACCCGTCCGACATGTTCCAAAATCGTATCATAATTAAAATCGTATCGTCCCCTTCGCATGTAACCAAGCCACGTATTAAGTAGCATGCACAATGACAAGACACAATTGAAACGCGGCTTTACGGCCGACGTTGCAGCCTTATGACTGACGCACGCCTATAAATTGTGAGCAGCATTGTCCTGTCTGTCTGTTATTTGCTGCGTGTGCTTTGGCGATTTTTAATTTATTGGTGATTGGTTGCATCCTCAATTTGCTGATTTTAAATTGTAAAGTTTATAGTAATTGATCTCTATAATTCGATACAAGTGGAGTGTTATGTGGTAGAGTTAGGTGAAAATACCTGTGGGTCATCTTTATTTGTGGTAATATACCACAGTAAAGTACCTGATCCTGTCATATCATGGGACGGAACACACTTGACGAAAAGTGAGTGCTCTGGTGGCGCCTATGCATACAACTTCGGGGATACACAAAAAGTCGTACAGTAAAGATTTGCTATACAATTCATATCATGAAGTGCCTCATCCCTAATAACCTTATTCTTTGGCTAAATGAAAGATTTTTAAAGTCAGAATTAATAGTTTTTATAATTAAATTCTTCTAGACCGAAATCCTTACGTGGTTCTGCAGCTTTACTCCCTCAAAACCTTCACTATACCTTGGTTACAATTGTAGGCCATAAAACTTCGACATTGAACATTACAAGTACATCAGTCTTTGGCATCAGGCCAACCATGTCGTGGGCCCCTCGATAAAGCCTGTGACCTCTAGAAGGACAGAGGCCATTTGTTCCACGACTTCGCGATGACCTCTGACTATTTGATGGAAAAATATGGACCCGTACATAGTGTCTCTACTAAATATTTTAAAGGCGACTGGTCGTAAAGTTACTAAATTAAAATTTAATTACAATGTAGTATAAGGCGTTATCCTACGTGTATCATTGAACATCAAATGTAAATCTAGAGGTGCAATACCTTGTATTAGACCGACCAATGAAGGAGAAACTAAATCCAACTAACAGTGGTTGCTTGGAATACCTAGTAATTACATGTCTTCATAATACTTGCAGTACAATACTACATAAAGTGAAGAGAATATTAAATTGTCAAGGACCTGATGTAGTCGTTTAACAGACAATTTAAAAAACTATTTTTGTCTTTACTTCAGTGTAAACAAAATATTTTTTTGTTTTTACCTACCAGTCAGTACTTAACATTTGATCCATTAAATCTCACGACATTCCAAGAACAAAAGTCTGCGCGGGCGCAATAAAATACATAGAGTGGTAATAAAAAGTGAGCAATGAATAAAGAGTAGTGACGTCAGTGCGCACGCGCGCCGTAACAGCCGCGGCGTAAACTGGCGCGCCTAATTACGCGCCGGTAGCAAGATCAAGGTTGTGTTGAGGTGCAGGGGATGAGCAATAGCGGAGGCGATAGCAGGAGCGGAAAGCGACAAACTCAACAATAAAATAGTGTTCTTAAAGTCTTATTGAATGCAATGAGGATGCCAGATGACAATGTAAGGCTAAGCGGTTTAGGATGCCAAGATTGCCAGTGTCGTAAAAACTCTGCAAATATCGAACCGTGAAAAATTCAAATTTCGAACGTTAATTGTCCGGTTTCATAATCGTTGTGTGTTTTACCGACACATCGATTACAAACAATCGGTTTGATTTTCGATTCTGTAATCGGTTACAAAATTGAATCGTATGTTTATAAATGTCACGGATTGTGGTTTGTAAACTATATGTTTGAACTTTAGTGTAACGGTTAGTTACACTAAACGACGAGTTATACATGACAATAAATTTTGATGATTACAAATTTATAGGTAATCATATTGTTAAGTTATGCTATAGGTAAATAATTTACCACGACTGCCTCGGTGGCGTAGTTGTATTGCACGTCCGATACAATAGCGCTCTGAGGTCCTGGGTTCGAATCCCGGGTCGGGCAAAGTGATATTTGGGTTTTTCTGCTCAGTATCAGCCCGGAGTCTGGAATTTGTGCCCGATATGACGATAGGCTCGCCCCCTATCACATCATGGGACGGAACATACTTGGCGAAAAGTGGGTGCCCTAGTTGCACCTCTGCATACCCCTTCGGGGATAAAATGCGTGATGTTATGTATGTTATTATGTATGTATGTAAATAATTTACTGCTAATATAACATATTTGAAGATATCTTTCACAATAGAGACAGTACTAAAAGAAAAGTTAGTTATTGTTTGATTCATATTTATAATGTCATTAAAATTATAATAGTTTATTTCGTTATTAATAAGATCCGATGGAAGATTTTTTTTTACAAATAACGTATCTACCTGTATAAAAACATACAAACCAATATTACGTGATTAACTATATTAATCATAATTAATATTTACCACAGTCTGATAAGTCCTTTGCTGTAATAAAATAAAATAAATTTTCCTGTCCTAAGTTTACAATTCATTTATTAATCGTAATTGATTTATTTTCTTTTCCCCTGCTCTACGGATTACGTATTCAAAAAAATTGTAATAAATATTAATGAATTTCGGTAAACTCTTCGCTTTGAGGAAAATCTTAACCTATCGATAATAGCCGACAAAAATTCGTAAGTACATACGTCTCTCGAAAACAATGATTTAAATTCAACCCTAGTACACTCGTAAACCAAGCTTCACAACACACGATAAGTACGCGGTTACTCAAGCCTGTTCGTTACTACACTAACTTTGTCCAGAAACATTTGTTATTCAAGCCACAGCGCGCAATACTAAAAAAAATATAAAAAAATGACTAATTAACTAGCAACCTTCTTATTAAGTCAGTATAAATAATATATAATAAATTATTATGGATAATGTACAGAATATTTTATTTACTTTATTAATGTTTGGGAAACAAAAAGATTTTTTTAGCCTTAAAATATATCAATAATATTATAACATTAAGCAGCAAAATTTCCACAACAAAGTAGAACAGTTAAGCCAAAATAAAGAATAAGCGCTGGATTGAAAAAACAATATATAAAAAATTATATATTGTTTACTTATAACGAGAATCTAATTTTGAATCATACAAAAAATTTTATCCCGATCTTAGTAAGTCGATTTCGATAATACATGCCAAGCTACTATTATAAAATTCAATATTATTTCATCTTGCACAGAGATTCACAGTATATTGTACAAGTAAATCCGGGTACAAACAACATTCAAAATGGTTGCTAAATTAATTCCCATCATAGGTCACCGCTTGTTGTAGCGACCTTTCATAAAAATTGCGTAAGTGTTTACATTAGGCGACCCGTGTTCATATCTCAAACATTTATCATAAAAACATCGCTTGTATGTTACATGAGCTATAATTTAATCCGTACTCTCTTTTAAACGGCAATCTATGATCGTTTGCGTCTTAATTTCTATTAGTCGTTGCAACTTTGACCTTATTGTTATATTGCCAAAGCAGATTTATTCATCAATAGCCAATTTATGGGCATTGTCTGGTATTATTAAAGTATTTTTTTTATATTGGCACGACAACGTCCAATAGAACGTCGACTGACGAGAGACTCCTCGACAGTCGACACAATTATGCCGGCCTATTGGAAACGGACATGCACAGTCAAAGAAAGTCTTCGATAGTTGTGTGTTACCAGTGATAACATACGGCACCGAGACGTGGCCTCTCACTGTGGACCTCATTAGGAGGCTCAAGGTCACTCAACGAGCTATGGAGAGGGCTATGCTCGGTATTTCCCTACGAGATCGAATCAGAAATGAGGAGATCCGTAGGAGAACAAAGGTTACCGACATAGCCCATAGGATTAGCAAGTTGAAGTGGCAGTGGGCCGAACACATAGCCTCGAAGAACCGATGACCGTTGGGGTCGAAAGGTTCTAGAGTAGAGAACCACGTACAGGCAAACGAAAGGTCGGACGCCCGCCTACAAGGTGGACGGATGACCTGGCTAGGGCCGCAGGAAGTCGCTGGATGCAGGCCGCTTCCAACAGGTCGACGTGGAGATCCTTGGGGGAGGCCTATGTTCAGCAGTGGACTTCCTGTGGCTGATATGATGATGATGATGCACAGGCTGATCTCGGAACGCGATACTTATAAATAAATGCATTTGCGATACATCAAAAGGTGTTAAAAGGGTATTTAAAAAGTAGCTATATTTGGTACTTTAAGGGTCAAATAATAAACTTAATATGGCAAAATTAAAAAGAATACTATGTATCGAAGTGATTCAGTTATAAAAAAGCAAAATAAAAACGTTAAGTAAACAACTTCTTGAAATAGAACGTATTGAATTAAGGTACGGTTTGTGTGTGCGTGGGTATATGGGAGTGTGTGTGTATCGTGGTAGTGGGTGTTGGGGAGTGATGCCGGAACCGTTTGTAATACGGGCTAAATAGCCGCTACTGTGACCACGATAAAATAAGGTTCAACATATTTGATAATACAATTATTTTGTATATTTATGGTTACAAATTTTTTTTACATTTTTTTTTTTCAATAGAAAAAACAATGTGTCTTTAATTTTACATTTTATTTTGCAAAACAAGTAAGAGCGTTAGTAAATTATAGCAATTTCGAATTTGTTTCACATTCTAGCCTCAACTTTTTAACCTCGTCAACCTTATCGATTGATCCAGTACAAAAAATTGGAAATTAAATTTAACCTAATGAGATTTACCTATTATAAAAAAAATCTTAGAAGTGCAAAATAAACACACACTAACGCCTCCTATCTCAGAAGGGATAGGCAGAGACGCAACTATTGCACCCACTATTCGGTTTGCGTATCCCGTCTCATGATGTCATAGTGGGCGAGCCTACCGCATTATCAGGCACAAATTGACTCCAAGCTATTAAGTATAAAATCCCAATATCGCTTTTCCCAACACAGGAACCAAACCCTAGACCTCATTACTACAGTCATACCGTGTTACAACTAAGCCATCTAGGTAGGAAGTTAAGAACTCCTTTTCCTGCACTTAGCCCGTAGCAAGTCGAGCTGTATTGTATGCCAGTTATACGTCTAGCCAGCCCAACTCCCAGAAGCGCAGGATCTTACTAGGTAGGAAGTAGTGGCGGAGGGTCAATATAACCCGATTCCTACCGACTTTTTGTATACCGGATTTCTATAGAATCTAATTATCATCAGAACGATTTGCAGTCTGTATTTACGCATATAAGTAGCTATGTGTTGTGGCGCGTTCCCTTTCGGTAAATCTCACCATCCGCCACTGGTAGGAAGTGAGTACATTTGAGTTTCAAAAACAGCATTCTGTAAAATTTGATATCAAGGTAGGCAATCTGTAAAATTAAAACTGATTTTGTGACTCTTGCGAATAAATTATGCTAAAATAGGGTTTACTAGATCTATTATTTATCTAAGATGCTATATAAATTAGTTTTATAATGACAAGGATAATACTAAGAAAATTAGATGTTTTTTTGTATTTACCAACATTTTTTAAAAAGTCAGATTGCCGATTTTGAAACTAGTCGCCTCATTTATAAATTGTCCCCATATCTCTCAACCCGTGGCTACCGCAGCGTGCGTGTGGCGCGTTGGGTCAACAATGGCCGCTAATTCGTCCACCAGCCACCATCGGACGTGTTAATTTGGAAACTTCAAGACTTTCGCCCACTGTTTGCGATCTTTATCAGCGAGCGGCGATAACCGCTCTATTTGTTAAAATATGTTTGCACAACATTTGTCACTAAATGGCTTTACTTTTACTTTTAAAATTGGTTACGTTATAGTTTATTCGGTTGATGTTTTGTGAATGAATCTCGTCTGTGTTCGGAGGTAATAAAAAGCAAATTTGCATAACTTTTCAACTATAAAATAAGTTTTAGTACCTATTATATTCACTCATTACATAACCTATACTAAAATATATTTGTACATATCAGTAACTAAATAAACATTTGACCCAAATCTGAAACAAATATTTGCACATCATAAACCATACAAATATTTCCCTGTAGTGTACCCCACTTGCTTGTCTTTCACAAGTGGCAGCCCACTGAGTCACTCAGTCTATTAGTGATATCACTTTCTTTGAATATCCTCCGGTCACATGTCACATTAGCACAATATCGAGAGAAATTCGATTCCATTCACCAAAATACTAATCATTCACAAGTCATGGGTTATTCTGAACATCGGAAACAATTAACTAATTACTAACAAAACATTTAATTGTTTTCCACACAAGACGAACAGCAATAAAAAGCGTGAACACAAAAATTAGTATAAAACACGACTTCCCGTGCCCGACGCCGCCCACGGTAAAAAATGCCTTCGTTTTATGGACTCACACCTGTCCGAGTATATTGGTTCAACATTCTCTCGCTTACTTTCACGTAAATACGGAATTTCACGGATGATCGATTAATCATGAATAAAATATGAAAATATATAAATTATTATAACATTTATTTAACTCGGATATTTGATAAATAGTTTTAGATAACAGAGTTTGAGATTGTAAGTCGTTCGAAATTTAAATCAATGCTCGAATAAAAATCATCAATATTTTACAGTTTGATAGATATATCAGCTAGCATATCGAAAAACGATAGCTTATGATTTATAAGTAATTTATTAAACATATATTCGATCTACATTTAACATTCAAACTTTTGAATTCACAAGTTTCTTTTGTCGGTTTCCAAACTACTATAATCTCTCCAGCTGCATAGTTACAACCGCTATGCCTTTTACTACCGTCAAGCAATTACGCAAGCACAGTTCTAATTTGAATAACTAGAATCCAATAACCCAGGATAAACATTGTCATGCCATACAGGGCTTCTTACTTCAAAGTTCTAGATGATGTACTACTGTTTCTCGTCTTATAATAAAAACTACATTCTAGAACGTACATAGCCATTAGTAAGAGATGCCACCACTCGCCTGATCTATTAACGCGTCCATAACTCGAAACACTCTTGTATGTTGGTGCTAACGATGTTTGATTGCGCTACAGCTTTGTGCGTGTGTATTAACACTGCACTTAACTTGTTAGAATGCTGATAATATTCCCGTGTGGGTGTCCCGAATGTTCATCCATGTTTGATTCAGGATTTTGGGTAGGGAATGTAAGTTTATTATGAAGTAGTTAGGTCGTCTTTTGAATATAATGCAAATACATTTTAAATGAAAAATAAGCAGCTATTTACTTAATAATAATTAAGTCATTAAGTCCGCCTATACACTTCTCTGTGTATAAAATGTATAAATAAATAAATAATAATAGATTTTGAGTAAGATGTGATATTTTGAAAAAGTCTAGGTTAAAGCAAGTATTTTTATAATTTGAAATTATCTTAAGACATATTTTGATGGACCACTTATCAGTTTGAATTGTGATTTTTGAACGAAACACAATAACTCCAATTTCCAACCATGTAGCATAATCGTTTTAATTAAAAAAAACACTACTAATCCATTAATTGATGTAGTCTAAGCTGAGTAACAACTCTATAAATGGCGAATATGGCGACATTGTCATCCCATCACACCATGAGACAAAAATAAATATGGCGGACAATGGCTTACACCTCAACTAAACCTTAAAACGTGAGCTTATGTAAGACATCCAACTCCAAACAAGAAACTTAATATAATCCAAACCACATTTTACAATCCTCTTAAAATCACAAAATAATGCAAACAAAAATCTCTAAGGTCTAAAGAAATGCAAATCCTTTGTGTTAATTTATGTATAATCTGATCATTGCTACCCTTTCAATGTTTGTAAATATCGTAAATCCATCAGTGGTCGGAGTGACCGCAACCCCACTGTGTAGGGTTGACTACAGCTATTGTTGGGGTGTTAACAGTTATTCGGTAATTGAATGGAGTGATGGATTTTAAAATTGTTACTTTTTGTCAGTATTTAAACTTTTTTAAATAATGTCCAGTATATTGAATGGTTTTATTATGGATTAGGTACTTACATGGTTTACGCCAAGATATATCGTTATTGTAGTAGGAAACTAAAAATTCTTACGAGTTCAAAAAAAAAATATTTTATACATATACTTATGTATTTTTTCATTTTCAGGTATGTTCCTGTTTTTTCCATGTCCTGAGTAACAAGGGTAAATTTTTATTTATTTTATAAGCTTGTTTTTTATTATTACATATGACTAAGCCTATAAGTAATAAATAACAAACCACATATTTAAGACAAATGCACTAACAAATATTTCTCATCGCAATACATACAGCCTTGGATATCCAATTTATCTCTCAGTATGAAAGAAAATTTAATGCGGCGAACTAATTTCTCATTAAAGATTTAGAAAACAGTTATTAACTCTCCATACCTAATAGGGTGGGCGGATATCGGTCGGCTACGCTCGGCTAAGATCGGGTTAGCTTGGGTCACGCGGGTCGCTCGCTCGCCTAGAATTATGCTTCAATTGTTTAACGTTCACACCGGCTATCGTTCTTTTTTTAAATTCAAGAATCGTATCCGAATGCCTTTTATTGAGAGCATATTAAATTCTTCATAGACAATGTCACAATCATATTTGAAATTGGAACGACCGCTTTGTCGTTCTTATTCCGAAATTATGATATCGATTATATATCTTGTTTTTTATTTTTAATCTATATTATAATAAAACATAGTCAAAATAAAAATGTTACTACATTCATTTTTAAAATCTTATTTCTGATACTGAAAGTTACTTAAATCTCATCAATAAATCTCGCTAACTGGAGAGGTTCCGTGCGAAACGTATGATACAGCGTTGCAGTTTTTATCGATCATTTAAAGTTTAACGCTCGCATATCGATGTTTTATTGCGAAGGAACGAAGTGTGAAGTGTCCGAGACACGTTTGATATCGAATATGGCCTACCCTCTCGTTGCACATTTGATGGTCCAATAACACATTACGGCCTTATGAAAACACTGTTCCGTTTAATCAATAGTTTATATCGATCGTAATGTTGAAATACCAAACAATTAATGGTTCGTCGTAAATTGTTAGCTTCGGGGTCAGATATTTGTACTGTTTAGCCTTTGCTAACGTTTCACTAATTTCTAATAATACTAGATATAATAAGGAGTTATTAATGCTTTTATTTTTAATAATTTATGTATAAAAGAAATCATAACTGTGGACTTAGGATTTAAAAAAAATAAACCATTGTTTATACGATGTAACTAATGTCATGTACAAAAACAAGATAACAGCATTATTTATCAAAATCTAGACTTTAATACGGTCTCATATAATAACAATACACTAAACGACACCATTCCCTTCAACACGTAATAAGTCGATGCCTAAGTGCGGCCCACAACTGATAAACCCAACTCAATAAGCAACCCTCATCTCTTAATCTCAAAGTCCGTATTGGCATATCATGAAATCCCTTAATATTTCAAACATGCATCTAAAGAACACATTACGAGATAGCGGCGCCCCGGGCGTTTCTTAGGACGCGTGCTCTGTCTCTCTCTGACCCGAGATAAAGTATATCTCTATCCCGCTCTCTCATGTTAAGGCATTGTCATTTTTGCAGATTGACCTATGATCCTAAAATACAGAGATTACGCTACAAATGAATATTGTCGTTATTTTTCATATAAACAGAGTATAAATAGTACAATTATACTTTGTTGGTTCAGAGTGAGGGTTAACAATAGTTTTTGCACGCGGCACTACCTTTATCATAATCTTCACAGAATAACAAATATTTAACGATATGGACAGATCAGCTTTCTATCTTAATCTTAATCTATTTCTATTTATGTATAATATTTCGGTTGCAATAGTATCAAAGATGGCAATCAAAAAACAAACTTTTCTTCTATATAATATAAGCTGAGCATCCCATACGTCACCGAGCAGGACCTGAAAAATAGCGGCACACTGCGCGGATATGTTACATTCATGTTCATTAATTATAATATTAAATGTTACAATTCCGTCATCCCTCAGAACGCGTTTAGGGCCAAAATATCAAACTGAATCCTTCCTCATCAAAGACTGAACGCATATGACGAAAAATGTGTACCCTGGTTGCTCCTCTGCTTACCTCGACGGGAATAAAGGCGTGATGTGTCTGCAAATCATACTCCAATATCTACTAAAGCTGTCCTTACAAACTAGTAACCTCTCTCTCTCCTATACTTGAGCAAACAAACATACCAGTAACTTCTTTTTTCCCCTATTCAATAGGAATGATGAAAATCCACTGACAGCAGACGATCAGAGCGTGACCAGGCGCAGTAAACAATCAATCAACATGATCTGTTATTGTCAGATCTAATTATTTAATAACAGCTTGTTGTATTTAATGACACAATATTGTTGCATTGATGAGGTGTTTTGTGCTGATAAATTATTTATCGCAAAATTCATAAGAATCGCCCATTTAGTTCTAGAATACAATCTGTCGTCAAATCTATTTCTATTGCTTAAGTTCAGAGGTATTACTTATTTCGAATAGATCATTAAGCGAAATATAGACACTAATATCAGGATCAGACGAAAAACTTAAATAACTCTAATGGTGAATTTACACTTAAACGTGTTGAACAGTAATTATAGCGTAAAAAGGATTATGTTAAAATTACAAAGACAAAAATCGACGTTTAAATATCTCTCTTACCAAAAAAAGCTTAACAAGAACCGGATTATAGAGTAATCTTAATGTAATTATCATCATTCATTCTTATTTAATATTGGCGTCATATTAGTAATTAAAGAACACACACCAATACAAAAGATAGACGCTCTTTAACTCGCGATCAACAAACTATTACATAGTATATTAACTGGTTTCTCAAAACTCAGACCGAGCCTAATCTAAGAACCTCTGGCAAATATTTTCTGTCCATTTCTTATGTTTAATTTTTTCTTCATTTTCAATTATTTTTAATAAGACCAAAGCAGCAACAACGAAGTACAAACAAGCAGCAACATTTGCATTAATATCGTTACTGTACGTCAGGACAGCAACAGTGGTATTCGAGACGTCTCTAGACGTCCCTAACACGACATATATCATAAACAAACACCGATCTAGCCTTAACAATACACGTACACGTACCTGGGAAAGCGGCCCGCACCCGCTCCGAGCAATTCGTGGCCACCGTCCATAATACCACACGATCTCGCAAACTGTTATGGGAACGCATACGTAATTGTGACTTCTGGTGGTACTTAGGTGTTGCTATTGATTCCACGTAACTGTTGTTTGTTGGGATTTACAGGAGTAGGAGAGACTATAATAACAATTCGTTGATATGCTGAGCTACAACTTCTTGGTCTTATACAAGCAGTTTGATCTTCTCGTGTAAAATAAAGTAGTCCGCCTGGATACCGCTTCGGTTATTTTTCTTGCCAAATAGTGTAAGCATTATTTATTTATTTATTATACTCTGTATTGTACAAAAAATAATCCAAAAAAGTAAAAAGAGACAAACGGCACATGTACAAATGGCGGTCTTCTCGCTATAGGTAATGTCTTCCAGACAACCATGGGATGCATATAAAAACGAGAAAGATTACATACTAGACTTATATACATTACTAGAGTTAAATTATGTCAAATTCTGTTTAAATACTGGTCATTTTAACTCATAAGATCTAGTGAAAGACCGACATCGCCTAAACAATTTTATACCATACCAAAACTACATAAATATCAAGACATTAGAAATTATAATTATTATATTCCACGCTAAAGAATTCGTAACTCCAGGAAGCTAGTCCTGTTACCTTCCATAAACCCAGGAATTATAATACGCGGAGACTGATGATTTTTCAAGATAAACACTATAAAGATATAAATAGTAGTGATACCACGCCACTCGGCATGCGAGGCTGTAATTAAAATCTGCAGGATAC
>NC_051129.1:13097379-13122005 GCF_014839805.1 Manduca sexta
ACGATGTTCTTTTTCTATACGTATGTTTTTCGGGACCTTGTCATGTAGTCGTTATAAGCGATACGTCTGTATAATCAATGTCGCTATAACCGGTTTCTACCTTACTTATATCATTATCCGTTTAAAACCGGTCGTGTCTAATGCAGTGATCTCGGGAACAAGCCGTTCGTTACTTTCTAAACTGTCACTGTTATTTGTATTGTAATTACATTGTTTAGTAAACGCAGCTGTTTGTAGTAAGAAAGGTATAAGATGTATTCCTTTGTTAGGTTTAGGTTTGTCTAAGTTTATGTATTTTGAGATAAAGTATACTTTATGGAAAATCATTTATTGAAAATAATATTCTTTCTAGACGTAAATAAAATTTAGAATGACGTCACGCAACTTTCTTTGAGATTTTATTTGGAGCAGGAATGAAGCAAGCATGAATATTTTCCACATATCGTTCCGAATGAACAGGTTTCCGTCACACAAGAAAATAAGGACGAACATACCACCCTTCAGTAGTAGCCCAAATAGATATATAAGGCCCATGCAACGAGTTTTTATTCTTGATCCTTTGAGTACTACATTTAAATTCAGTAAACGTTAGTGGTTCCGAAACAGTTCAAATCAATATTTTTGTAATACTCCCGTACGAAGAACGCACAATCCACTTAGAAAAAATATATATAGCGACAAAAGGTTCACGAACTGAGCTATCGTACAATACCACCCATTACCCGTAATTTGTATGCAATAGACAAAACAAAAGTGATTATTATTTATAGGACAATTTGTATTAAAATTTTATAGTATCAAATGAATATAAAATTACCAACGGTTTTTTTAAATAAGGTAGAAGTTTTTCCACGATGCGTTTACGAACCTGGCTATTATCTACACTGATCATGGCATTTCCTTAGTAAAGCGTTGTTTACTCAATTCTCACAGTGATAGCGATCTCGTCCAACAACTTGCAGTATCGCGCACGTCTCATGCGATGCATAATACACGCATTACCATTAAGGTATACGCAGACTTATCGCCCCGGCATTAGAAATTAAACTCTATGTATTGAAAAATAGGCTAAAGGTATTTAGCATAGAGTACATTTTATTGTTTTGATGTTTGAATTGCCCTATATTAGTACGCTGTGGTTTGTAATATGTGTCTCGGATTTGAGGTGTGGGCAGGTACAACCACTTTAGTTATTTCTGCGACTGTACATTATTGATTCTGTGGCCTTTATTATTCTAGGATGGAAAACGCAGTGTAGTTAGTGCCTAGCTATATATTGTAATTTTAATTTATAAATAATACTGACAGTGAATATGGACTGGTGTTGCATTTAGCATTAGGGGTACACCCAACTAGTTTTTAATTGAATACTTTAAAGATATTGTTGATTTATAACAAATTATTTCAGAAAATCTACCGTATGCCACACGGTCTAAGCTCAATTTAAATACACAGAACAAATACAAAAACTTCTGCTCGTTTGGTTTCAGGGCGATAAGTGCGCGCCAAACTTTAGTGCAGTCTCCATTTATAGCCACAGTCGTTGGTCGCTGCGCGTGCGTCGCGTCGCAATGCCCTGACTCATCCCAGGACATTTGACTAATCCTACAAGTATGCACTAGGATAGGCAGAGATCTTCACGATCTATTTATATGTGTTATTTTCGTGTCATGACGCGGTTGATACTATCTCCTTCTGCCATCTAGGACTAGATGTGGCGTATAAATTGAGTTGATAAAGAGCTCTTGAACATGATTTACAGTCCGTGTTTAAACTATAATGTGTGGTTTATCTACGACATTAGACAACAAGCTTGTTACTATTAATATGTATTATATCTCTTCCGTCCTGCACAAATTAAGCTTGTAATTTTATTTCGCAAAAAGTACTCAAATTGGAATGATTTCAAATAAACGGATGAATAGAAATTCTTATTTTTACCATATTATCGAGTATAAATTCCAATCGCGAACAACTCGAATGTCTTATCGCAAAAAAATTACGGCCCACAGTCCAAGTGTCCAAAGTACGACTGCAGCTTTACCAAAAGAGATTATGTCCAACGCGTTCATTAACGACTCCGTCTCAACATATCGGCCGGATCGCGAGTTCCTTGTAGGGAGCGACTGACAACGAAAATAACTTGAGACATCTCTTTATATGGAAGCAGAGATAACACTATATTTGTGTCTAAACGCACCATTGTCCTTCGCTAATTGCGTCATTTTATTGCTATTTGAGGATATCGTCTCATCTCGTTAGGTTGGTACCTATTCTGCTGTTCATTTCGTCTTGTTAGGTTGGTATTTGGTAAGTTTAGATTTTCTACCAGAGTATGATTAACTGCGTGGATTCATGAGGTTTTGAAATAAAAATCCTAATATAGGTATAAGAATTCCTCATAAGAATGTCCTCATAAGAATGTCCTCATAAGAAGCCACACTAGGCCAGTATGGTAAACTAAGGCCTAGAGGAGGCCCCTGTCGACCAGTAGGAGAATATTTTATGATACAGGGTTGGTATAATTATTAATAACTAGCTGACCCGACAGACGTTGTCCCGTCTTAACTATGAATTTGCAGCGCGCATTCTGTCAATCGCTGACAGGTATTTCAAACAATTGACAGTTATAAAAAAATATATTTTCGTTTAGTTTTCTTAAATTTTCTAATTTTCCGCGCAATTTTTTTCTTACATAAGAACCTTCTTCTGACAATAACAAACACAACAACAAAAAATAGTGAAATCGGTCCACCCGTTCACACGTGATGGCGTGACAAAGGGAAATAGGAATTCATTTATATATATATATATATATATATATACCAACAAATATACCTATATATATATATATATATATATATATATATATATATATATATAGGTATATTTGTTGGTAAGAGCTCTATATCGGGTGTGGTCAGAGAAATCGCGAAACTGATAATTTACGATTAGAAACTGCAATCGTAATGAAGGATGAAGATTTCACGCTTGTTAGTACTAATCGCCGGGTGAATTGGAGTAGATTATAAAGTGCGCGGATGCTTCCACCGACTTTAACGTTGTTTCAAAACCATTACTTACAAAATCTACAATTCTTTAATCAGGAATGTCATATGAGGAAAAATATTACATACTTTCAATAAATACTAAGAAAGTCTGTCTCGGTGGCGTAGATGTGGTGCATGCACGGTACGATTATTGCTACCAGTCTCGGGTTCGAATCCTAGGTTGGGCAATGTGATATTCAGCTTATACCGAATATGGCGATAGACTCACCCCCTATCACAACATAGGACACAGTAACGTGGCAAAGGTGGATGTACTAATTACACCTCAACCTATTCATTCGGGGATGAAAAGGTCTCCATGTATGTGCGCGCGTGCGTGTGTAGGTGTGTGAAAATGCGTGCGTGCGTGCAGCCGTGTGTGTGTTTAAAGAAGAAATACTAAAAGTGTCAACTTGCCTTTAAAAGCCGCCTTCGTTATTGCTATCTTACCTTATCAGAGACTTGCAAATTAAGTTTAAAATTACTTCTTTCACAAAACGTGCATTAGCCGTTAAAATTAATAACGTTCTACAATGTTTATGCAAATTAAAACATTAGAGCGTGATTCACGACATTTAGAGAAATTATACGATAAACAATAAACTTGGTGTATTCAAACAGATATTAAATGATACACTGATCTTAAAATGCAATATTTTATGCAAATTGCCAGCGTATGTTGTGTAATATTTCGTCCGAAAACACTCAAGATGTTTAGTTGTTTTTTAATCATAAGGATTGGGTTAAAATCGTTGGGTTTATAGAGAAAACTACACAATGGAAGGTTTGAGAACAAGTTTAAATTACCTGAGCCTAAATAACGTTTAGATATAACTGCATAAGTACTAACAATTATTAATTTACGGAATCGAATTGTATTGGAAAAATTACTTACGTCTATTTTGCCAGTGTGTTCAAAAACTCACTATTTAAACCAATTCTTTAGACGAACTATAGCGTTAACAAATGGTGTGAAACATCGAGCCCTAGTGGTAAATCGAGTGTTCAGAGTACGTTGCCCTTCATGTTATATTTTCTCATCGGCTTTGTGTCTCAAAATAAACATTTTTGTGTTGAAGGATCTGAAAAATGTAATTGCGTGAATTTATCTTTGCTTTTATTGGCTTTCTTTTCAATTTTTTTAGTGTACCTTAAATTATGAAGTTTTCTCTTCAACGTTGTGGGGTTACATTAGGTTTCTTAAAACGGATTTTTATCTTAAAGGCAATAAAGAAATCTCCAAAGTTTTCACTAACATTTGTTAAACGTAAAGATTATAATCAATCTCAATAAGTACCTTGTACAAAATATTCAATACTTACTTTGGTGGTAGTACTGTAGACTGAGGAACCGGATTGGATATTGAGTAAACTCAATATCCAATCCATCCGGTTCTCAGTCTGTAAACCTTGACAATATCCGTCAGACATTCCAATCATCGACGCGTCCATTTTCGCTGCAACTACTCGTCCGCTTGGCATGCGCGTAGAAAACATTATGTTTATGATAGTTCCGTTACTAATTGCAGGAGGCGCCATGAACAAATGCCAGAGTTTCGAGTTTTCTTAGTTGTTGCTTTTGGCAATGGAATAAAGTCGAAAGTAGCTGAAAGGTGCTCCTAATACTTTGGTCGGTAGATGGGTGTAGCTGGCATGCCTTCAAGATGAGAACTTTCTTAAAATTGGCCACAAATATTTGTCTGGCAGTATCCGAACTACAACCAGGATAAAAAAAATAATGCATTTGAATTAATGTTTAACGTCAAACGTCTTATATAGCTATAATATTATTAAAAATCTCTTTTATAGCTAGATTTGTTTACAAGATCCACAAACAAATCCTTATTATTTTACTTAAAATTTGGAAGCGCACCCACGTTTCTTCTTGCAATGTGGCTGTTAATGCTTATCTTTTTAATTGGATTAGTTAAACCACTACCGAGCGCTGTTTTAAGAAAAACAACATGTCTTACTTAAATATAACTTGCTGATCAAGCAACCGCGACTGCGTTCTCGTTTCTATTTATGTTAACGTCTCTTGCTTCCGGCAATTCAATACTGCTCACTGGATTGGAATTATTTCGTGTTATATCTGTTGTTTTTAAATTATACTTAGAGAGTCCTGTGAAATTCTTTTACAAGGATATATGTTACTTTTAATGGAATTATGAGAGTAGTTTTCTAGGATTGGAGATTATTACGAATAAATATATTTGCGCATCTTCGAATATTTGTCACAATACTGCAGTAAAGCGTAAACTCTTAGCTCCTGTTAGAACAATCTGATTATTATTATTATCTACGGCAGGACTATGAAGCTTCATACTATTTGATGTTAAGTGAAGTGAAGCCCAAAAAAGTTGACGACCGGTAAAAGATAAATCCAGATCGTCAGTAGAGTTATGCCGGCCTGCCTGATTGCTTCTCCACGCTCTTGAATGAATAGGTAACTATATTTACTTGATATAGTAAGGTGTTCCTTACTATATCAAGTGCGTAGTATGATAAATGACTCAACGTGTACTATAAACCATTACTGTATACACGAGTACTTGTAGGTATTAATCGAGGGGTTCCCAGAAATGAACACTCAGGTGACATAGTGGAATTCCAAATCAATCAATTCTATTTATGTTGTTTTATTGATTTTTTAAATGAAATAAGGACGAACCTTTTGTGATCTTTCCTTTTACCAAATTATAAGATCAAATGCTTATGCACCCATTTATAAAAAGTGTTTAAAGTTTATTTTATGTGTGCGTTGATAACACATAACAGTATAAGTATTGCTCTTTCCATGTAACGTTCAATGACAATTATTTGTTCGTGGTCATAAGCACATGACGCTTCCTTTCTAGATGGTCTTAGGGTTTGTTTAATTTTATTAGTTCATTATTTGGAAGCGCGGACAGATTCGGCCAAATTAATTTACACACAACACAACACACATAAATACATATATATAGTATGTATTCGAATATAAAATCTTTTCGGTGGGGTAAAAGAAACTGTCAAATATTATTAAAAAAGAAGAATGACATGATTTTTGAAGACAAAACTACTATCGGAGTCGGCAAAGAGAATTATAATTTATAAATCGGAACAAAAGGGGCTCCCGGGAGCACATGCATTAAGAACAAGGAAATTGGGGTGAGTTTGTTTAGCTATATATTAGTATGTATGTATAAGACCACACAGGATCGAGAAGTCCGCACGTTGGCCGAAGAAAAATTTATGTATTACCATCTATTACATAACATTTGGTCCTAATCGAGCCGGATATACTGGTTTTTAGCGGCTTCCGCTGATGTGCGGGGTTCTCTTCTGTACAAAGAAAACACTATCGGTTCCTTCTCGAAGTATTCTGGCGGTGTATGAATACTTTGATAAGGTAATATTTATTCGTGGTTATGCGGATCATAAACACGAATAATATATATATTGCGGATTTTGCGGATAATATTGTTTAAAGTCATATTTTTGCAGTGATAGCTGCCATTTCTCTTTTTCACACTTCACAGAGAAACTCATAATATTGCGGTAGGGCTACACATATATTTATTTCGTTTCCCTTATTATAATATGACATACATTACGTATCCAAAAGATATATTGCACACTCACAACGAAATTGATTTGGTCTAGTCTGTGTACGTTTCTTTGTGGAAGAATTAATATTTGTGTAAGTGGTCTAATATACATATATTTTGTGCGGTTATGCGGTTTTAGGGATTATATTAATATAAAACGCAAATAATAATTTATTTTTATGTTGACATTTTTATTTGCGTGTCTGACAATTGTATGTCAGAAAAGTATTTGAAAAGCGATTTTTCTTGTCGCTTAGCGGTCTAGCGGTTGGTGCGGTATAATTTCATAGTGTGGTGTGATCTTGGACGCGGGTTCAAATCCACCTGAAGTATTTGTATTCCTTGCTTTTGTATAACAATATAGATATTTTATTGCGGGCCTCAAATTGTCTGAGGGAGTATTCTTTTATTTTAATATTTAATAATTTTAAATTTCCTTAAAATGCCTCCTAAAATTCAACTAAGACTTTTGAAAGTGAAGTATGATACAGCGTTATTAAATTTAAACAAGCTTCACGAGATTTCACAGTCAGGGCTAGGTTCGAGGGGAAAAGAAGTGAATTCAAAATAAGATATGCCGATTTGGAACACATTTACACGGAATTCACTTCTAGTCATATGGAGTACCTAGCTAACTTGGAGGATGAATTTGAAATAGAGGAGTTTACCCAAAATACATGGTATATAACCAAAAATATTATGATGTGAAACGGCAGTTTTAGATTTATTTCCTGAGGGCAGCTGTTTGTCTTCTGAATATGGCATTGCTTCTTCCACAGATAGGAAAAGAACGAGCATGCCATTTTACCAAAGGTTCGGTTACAAACCTTTAACGGAAAATTAGAGGAATTTACATCTTTTATGGAATTATTTGAATCATTGGTTGGTAAAGATCCAAAATTGTCTGATACTGAGAAATTATATTACTTACTGGGGTCTCTTGATGACGAGCCAAAGAGTCTTACTAGGCATTTGTCCGTCACAGGCGACAATTATTCAATAGCTTTGGATTTGTTGAAAAGACAATATGGTAACAAACGAGCATTAGCCGATAAATTGTTACAAAATTTGTTGGCAACGACTAGGGTTATCAATAATTATTCTTCTTTGAAACAATTTCTTAACACTTTGGTTGTGAATACAAAAGGGTTAGAAAAATGAATTTCCTGTAACGGAGTGGTTCTTATCTTTTATTTTATATAAATTTTCAAAAACTTGACTCTAGTTTGAAAAAACGTTTTGAAGCTAGATTATCTAACAAGGAATTGCCTGATTTTTCTGATTTGATTCAGTTTTTGGAGAAGGAAGTTAGGATCTTAGAGTCTAGTGGCGATGGTCAAAGCGGTAATAGTGGCTCTGTGAATTCTCGGACACACCATGCCACGTTTGTAAGTGAACCAATGATGGTTTGCAAGCTATGTAAGCGAGGAAGTCATCATTTATCAAAATGTGTGAAATTTTTAACATTGGAATCCACACCAGCGGAAGGATGTAAAAGAATTTCGGCTTTGTTTTAGGTGTTTAGGGAAGCACAGTATTGATCAGTGCGTATCGAGTTGGTCATGTTACAAATGCAATTCTAATAAACACCACTACCTTATCCACTTTGATTTGCGGCCGGTGGTTACAGCAGGGGACGTGTCAGGGGTTCCACGATCGGGTGGTGGACCACGTTCACCAAGTGCTAATGAAAATCGGGTAGTTGCACACAAATTGGACACTAGTGGGAAAAGGCTACTTGTACCACAGCTAGGTAGGGGACCTGTTAAAGATCATCATGGGGTAACTGCGTCAGCAGTGGATGATGATATAGCTTTATCTGTCTCTAACATAAATAAAAACTATAGGCGGACAGTGCTACTAGCAACAGCTATAGTACGTGTCATGGACAGATATGGGGAGTACCATGAAGTTCGTGCGCTACTAGATGGGGGTAGTCAGACTACATTTATCACCGATACCGTTGTTAAAAGGCTTGGATTAAAACGATTTAAAGTCCAATTCTATTTCGGTAACGGGTTTAGGGGAGGACTTGTGAGTGATTGTAGAGGAGGCGTAAATTTGGTTATGTGTTCTAAATATTCGGAACATCCTAGATTGGTAACAAGGGCAATAGTATTAGGCACTATCACTCATAACCCGGCCGACCCAAACTCTGTCTCAAAATTTTGCGGAATGGTATAGAGGTATCTATTTAGCGGATGACCAATTCTTTTGTTAGTCGAGCGGTTGATATTTTAATAGGTGCCGATCTCATGGGTGAAATCATGATTGGTGATTGTGTGAAAGTTAATGATTATTTGCCACGCGCAATGAATACGGTGTTTGGTTACGTATTGATGGGTCCAGTAACCCATAAGGTTTCTCAATGTGATGAGCGGTCTCAAACATTTTTCGCGGCATATGTTACCACAAACCAGATTTTGGAAAATTTCTGGGAGGTGGAAGATATACCGGAATCGGTATTAGTTAATCCTGAAGATGCGGATTGCGAAAATAGGTTTCGTGAAACGCATCAACGGGATCAAACGGGGAGATATATAGTGCGGTTACCCTTTTAGACGATAAACCTGAATTGGGGATTCAATTTCGATAGCCAAGAAACGGTTCATGGTTATGGAAAGGCGGTTAATCTCGAATGAGGCATTGCGGGAAAAGTATATTGCATTTATGCGAGATTATGAAAAATTAGGGCATATGTCTATCTGTGATCGGCAGCCAGAGGACTATGCAGAAGGTAAAGGGTACATTATACCTCATCACGGTATTTTTAAGACAAATGCGGCTAAAATTCGTGTGGCTCGGCATGCCATTCGGAGTCGAATTTTTAAGCATATATCGCGTTTCAGGTATAAGGCTAGGCCGGATGAGCCAGTTATGTCTGCATTACCAAGTGACAGGGTAAACACAACTGGTATATTTCATACAGTGCAAACAGATTTTGCAGGACCTTTTTCAATTAGAGCCTCACGTCTTAGAAATGCAAAAATGTTGAAGGCATATTTGTGTGTTTTTGTCTGCTCTGCAAACCAAAGCGGGTGCATTTGAGTGTTGTTGGAGACTTGACAACAGAAGTGTTCGAGTTGCGGTTGATCGCGTTTCACATCTCGGCGCGGACTCCCGAGTGTGATACGTTCTGATAATGGTACTAATTATGTAGGGACAAACAAACACCCCCAACGAGGCTGACAAGCATCTTCGGAATAGGGAAGTTGAGAATAGTCTTAAGAATTTTGCAGCCAAGAGTAGTATTACTTGGTTATTCAATGTGCCTTCGGGACCTCACTTCGGGGATTGTTTGAAGCGGCTGTCAAATCTGCAAAACCTTATTAAAGCGGATGATCGGGGAGCAGGTTTTGACTTATGAGGAATTGACGACAGTGTTCACAAGAGTTGAAGCAGTACTTAACTCTCGCCCACTATGTCCTCTATCAAATGATCCTACGGATCTCGAAGTGTTGACCCCAGCACATTTCTTAGTCGGCAAGTCATTGCTTTCTGTGCCTGAGTATAATTTCGAACACGTAGTTAATACGCGGTTGGGACGTTTTAGATTAAGTTCAGGTTATAGGTCAACGTTTCTGGAAACAATGGAGTGACCGTTACCTACACTGTCTCCAGAATCGTAACAAATGGACAACGCCGGTTGATCCACCTAAAGTAGGGGACCTCGTTTTAATAAAAGAGGAGAATGTCCCTGTCCTTAAATGGAAGAGAGGGAGAGTTTTAGAACTTTTACCTGGGATTGATGGGGTTATCCGAATTGTCAGGTTAAAGACTGCCTCAGGGAATTTACTGAGGCCTGTAGTAAAATTGCGAAGTTGCCGCTGGATTAGTTTCCAGTGATAAAGTTTTTTCTTACCATTCCGATGCTTTAATGGTTAATTACTTATTATATTTATATTGCGTGCTTATGTTTTAGAATGTTAGTATAACTTTCAATGAAAGGGGCTTGTTGTGTTATTTGATAAAGGCTTTTCACAGCCTTTCTCGGGCGCAGGATGTTTAATTTTATTAGTTCATTATTTGGAAGCGCGGACAGATTCGGCCAAATTAATTTACACACAACACAACACACATAAATATATATATATAGTATGTATTCGAATATAAAATCTTTTCGGTGGGGGTAAAAGAAACTGTCAAATATTATTAAAAAAAAGAAGAATGACATTACTTTTTGGAAGAAAAACCACCATCGGAGTCGGCAAAGAGAATTATAATTTATAAATCGGAACAAAAGGGGCTCCCTGGGGAGCACATGCATAAGAACAAGGAAATTGGGGTGAGTTTGTTTAGCTATATATTAGTATGTATGTATAAGACCACACAGGATCGAGAAGTCCGCACGTTGGCCGAAGAAAAATTTATGTATTACCATCTATTACATAACAGGGTTTATGGCATTAATCTGACTTCTATAGAAGATTCAGTTCAATACCATACTTAGACTTGTTTTAAAATTGTTGTTGGTTTTGTGGTATTAAAGGGCACTCTGATTTTTCTTAATTTATCCATCTTTTAATAAAAATTTGATACCCAACCGTTCTGGTATCGTTTAAGACTGATAATAACTGACCACTGCTGGCCCACACACGCGTTACTGGCCTTCTACTATAAAAAACTCAGTTCCGCTTACGCCATTATCTAATTCTAAGAAAAATATCCCTTTTCAATGTCATTGTTAATGAAGAATAACAAATCTCTCGGTGGTGTACTTGTATTTCGTACGTTGAATGACTGCGGCGCTGTAGTTTCAATTTCCAAGGTCTAAAAATTATATTAGGTTGTTCTGCCCTAAATAAGGCCTAACATTGCTAGAATATGAGAATGTGTTGCACTTCTGTCTACCCCTAAAAAGGGATATTGTATGTGTGCGTGCTATGTATGTAATATAGTATGAAAATGGTTAATTAACTGTTATTCAAGCGATCTGCGAGACAACGGGTTAATGCCCTTTGCACATTTACCCTCGTAACGCGAGATATTTACGGGATATTTATTTCAAATTGTCAGTCACACTAAAAACATGTTTGTCTATAACTTATAGCATCAGTGTGCTCGCGCGACAGGAATAGTTCCACTCGCCCCACAGAAACCCAGCGTATTGGATAGCTTACTGTTCTGTTTCGTATGGCGAATAAGATTAAAGGTCCAAAACTTCCTTAGACTTTTTCTTTATAGCCCGTAGCATGTGTATGGTTGGCAATAAGTACTAACAGGTCGCGTCGATTACTATATTTTCTATAAACAATTTAAAGGAATTATTTAACGGATTAAATTTCCCTAGTTGTTTTTGACACTGCTCCTTGTGGGTAAACTGATTACCGTTTATCATGATTGGTATAATCTTCTTGGGATTCTATTCTAATGACATTTAAATCTCGAAGAAAAGATAATCGTTGTCAAAACAACTTAAGACACGTTCAGAATGGATACTGCCCGTAGATGCTGTACTCATGGGCTCACTCATTTACGAATTGTCATTTTATCGCGGCGCGTACGCATCGGCGCCGAGTGCTTCATCAGCCCCTGTATTTTACAAGGTATAAGGGGAATCCTTCTGAAAATTTTCGCGTAATTTTTAGTGTTTAGTTGTTTCGATATGAATTAAGGACGCGTTGTTGGCGCTTGGATTAAAGAATAGTAGTAAATGTAATTATTGAGCATTATTAGACTTACCTAACATTATGTTTCAGAAGGACAGAAAGTACTGGCCATAGATCGGCTTTTAATGAACATATTGGATGTAATTTCTTTTTGTTTACCATCAGGCAATAGACTTTACTGATCCACATCCTAATGCATAATTAACTGTTCAACATGTTCATAATTTATAACAGGAAAATAATATAATTTCTAACTGCTCGCTTATCTCGATTTATATCACGCAAGTTCCTCATTATACAGATAAACGGACATCTCATTTGTTATATATAGAGGTAAACAATGAGTGTGTTATGTAGGAAGCGGCACGTTTGGAGTCGACCGGTGGGGAAGTATGATGGAATGCAAGGTCGCCGGTGAAAACTGAGTGCTAACACTATACGTTAAATGTATGGTTATAATTAAGTATAGGTGCAGAGGTCTAGAAAAAAGGGGTTAGTTAAGAGATTTTATTATAAGACTTTTGCAGTTTTCACCATGCTTTGTGAATCGGATAGAGGTGAACACCATATTTAGCAATTGCAGCAGCCCGAAGAGAAGTGGGGAAGGCAATGGGAGAAGCAAGAGTGGCATAAGGGAGTAAGGTTACCAACCAAGACGGGAGGAGGAGAAAGGTGGGGAAGTCTTTCGCCGCTCCGCATAGACCTCAGTGTTAATGCAATCTAGAAGTATAGATTAAACTATGCTTCGGCCCGCATAAATGACCCTATGCATGGATAATGGGTATGCATTGAGTGTGGAGACCGTGCGAGCTGTGAGGGTTTGAACTCTCTGGAATAAGCACTTTAACTATGTAACTTGGCATAGTTTAGCTGCTTAGTTTGGGAATAAAAAAGTATGCATATGTTGTTTTGTATGTTTTGTTCAGCAATTAACATCGTTGTAATTGCCCATTATGAATCTTAATATATTTATATGTCAGGGTGCAATCTTCAGTGCAATGTGTGCAGTTATTTGTATTCAAAGCTACTGTCTATGGACAAACGTGATGATGCTACCAAACGAACATAGTGCTCGACTCGTCAGTTAACTGTGTAAAAATAGAATCTCTGACTAATGACGTTAAGTAAACTCAGATGTGATAGTGTTTGAAGGTTTGTTTCTAATCCACAAACAAACTAACTAGCCTGTGTGATTATCTCTAAATCAACTGAACTCATCCTTAAAAAGTCACAAATAGAGAGAGACACTGAGACCAAAAGTCTACAGACTCTAATCTAAACTAAACATATAAACAATATTTCCACAACAAAGTCCGCATTATCAAACATGAAGGAAACAAGTGTATTTTAAATGTTATGCAATCAGATAATAACGTGCGTTTCCTATTTGTGCAACATGGCAATAGTCGCAATGGGCCCGACCCGCCCCGGGCACGTAGTTCAGATGCAGTTGAGTAATGATTTGTGTTTGCTTTGTTTGTAAATGGTTTTGCTCGAATGTTCTTTTCCTGAATGAGTCTACCTGTACTTTGGGTTGAGATGTAGCCTATATGGTAATCCTGGATACAGTTTATCTTAAAGCTAAATTTCAATGAATTCCGGCCGTGGTTTTTGCGTATATGTCTAACAACCGAATATACCTCCCAGGCAATTCGTGTTCGCTCGATCGTCACACCGAATGGTAACCCATGTATTTTTAGTGATCCAAAGCACACAGTTCATTGTGTATACATCTTGGATGCATATCATATTGAGGCCGAAAAAGATCCGCAGAAGTTCCTAGGAAATTCTCATTCTTCCCCCATTTCTTTCTCCACTTCTAACAGGGTCGCTGTGGTTGCTAAGCCGAGAGATGGCTTATATCCTGATAGCAGGGTAACACGATGATTACACACAACTGTACCCACCCCCTCCAAAAAAAAACATCAAACAGATCTACCTATCTTAAGCTTAAATATAATGCATATTATTATTATTTTAAATTAATTGCAGTAATTTCATATAGGCATTGTAATAAAGATTAATTAATTAAACGTTTAACAAACATATAAATATGTCGTCGGCTCAAAAGTCACGGGCAATATCGAGTAGGTTATTTTAATTATAATTATTGACATTGAAACAGAAGTTGAGCGTTGCCAAGTTTGCCTAGTGTAATTAAAAGGTCCTATACGGCATCACATCTATCTTTAAGACCTTATAGATACCAATAACAAATCGCTTGGAAGCTAGTAAGATGTAACTAACTAGCTTTTGCTCGCTGGTTCGCACGCGTGAAGTTTTCCGGGATAAAAGTCCCGCTATATATTTTCCCCGGATAGTATACTCACTATAACCTATAACCTTCTCAGGGTTTAAAATTATCTCTAAACCAAATTTTATAAAAATCCGTTCAGTAGATTTTGAGTAAATCGATAACATACATGGACAGAAAAGAGGACTTTGTGTCATAATATGTATAGATAGATAGTAGCACCATGCAGAACTTTGAATTATAAAATTAAATCTGAAGTGTGATGTTATCGTCACACTGAAATTACGGTCATATTACACTGGACATGCGCGCCGCCTTTTTATACGTGCGCGGCGTAGTGGCCCCACTGCGATGGCAAGTGGAGTGGGGTCCAATAGAATGTCGACTGACGAGAGATTAGCCCTCGACAGTCGACACAATTATGCCGGCCTGTTGGAACCTGATATACACAAGCTGATCCCTGAACGCAACACACTTACCTCCACTATGGCGGATGTATTCGCTTGAAATTTGCCAGCGTGATGAGGGCTTTAATTATACCTAAGTGCCGGCCTGTTGGAACCGGATATAAACTGGCTGATCCTGGAACTCGACACACTTACGCCTACTATGGCGAGTGTATTTGCTTGAAATTCACCAGTGTTATAAGGGCCTTAATTATACCTAACCACAGATGAAGCACCCCAGCTTTAGACTCTGATAGTGCTAAGTAAACACACGACACTGACCACAATGTCTTTCAAACCAATACAACAACGCTTGCTTATTCCTGCTTGACGACATAAAATTGCCCAGATATTTTGCATACGAGAGACCCGTCACTTCAACCATTTTATAATTAGTTGTAGTTATACATATATCCACCTGTTCAAAATCCAAGGGTTCACACCTTGACGTTTTTAAAATAATGTGTGTATTCTTTGTGAATAATTATCGCTTGCTTTAACGGTAAAGGAAAACATCGTGAGGAACCCGCATAACTACTTTAAAAGTTTTCGGTAGGAATTTTGAGGTTATGTGAAATATACCAACTCGCACTAGACCAACGTGGTGGACTAAGGCCCAATCCCTCCCAGTAGTAGAGGAGGCCAGCAGTCGTAGTTATCGCGATTAATTTATTAACAATAAAAATGACAACAGTAATTTATAGGACTCTAAGAAACTTCCATCCTCTCAAACACCCAGTCTATTTTTACCTTGCTCAAGAATCGGAAATAGACGATTCTTGGCTGAGGTCTGCACAATCTTGTAATTAAAAAATGTTTGACGGCTGTCGTTTACGGGAAAATATGGCGCTTACCATGAGACAAGCGACGCGGCCCCGACATTAATTTATAAGAAAACGTCTAATTTGGTATATTTGGCAGTTGCGTCGTTTTAATCGGAACTTGTAAACGAAATAGATCGAGTGCCAACAAAAACATGAAATATTTTATCCTTTTAACATTAACGAGACATTTGTAAATCGCTTCGCTTTCTTAATGTACAGGAATTGTTCTAGAAACTACGTTCTTTTTTAACGATCTTTTTGAAATAATTCTGTTCAGTATAGAATGTTAATGCATCTATTTATTCCCTGGTAGTAATCGGTTCTTTGTTTTATAAATAGTTTAATTCTATTGTCAATACTTAACCTAAGGAACAGTTTGAAGCTGATTTTGTTATGAATTACTATAATTAGCGAAAAAACTATCTTACAAACAGCTCACTCTTCGCTGCTCGCTGACAGTGCGACAGCTACTTTGCTCTACCCAAAATTAATAGTTCATGTTCCTCCAGTTATAATGGTTTTTATATCAAACATACACTCATTAGTGTTACAGTGTATAAATGTGTTTTAGGTAAATTATATTTTGTTATACTGATTGTAAAAATTTTAACATCAATACTACAGAATGCCGGAGTAAAATATTTTAAGGTCTATACAGATAGGGTATTTTCATGCCCCGAAAACATTTCTTAGGATCTATGTTCACAACGCTTCGAAACGACTTAAATACGTACACGTTTGATACGGCACTCATTGCACGTTTTCATTGCGTGAATTTGTATCTAAACGTACACAGTTCCCGACTGCATCGCGTTAACGCGTTTTTCAGTTGCGTTTGAATTTTAAAGCACGTATTCGTGCCGTTTAACTAACCTCGTATATAATATATTGATATTTTTATCAAGAAGAGAGGCAACCCTGCTTTGAAAATCTGTATAAAAAATTAATGGAATATATAATGATAAAATAATAAACAATCTCATAACATTTAAGCGCCGGCTCATTTTTAGAGTAAACAGTGCTACTGGCCCGAAAAAACACTTCAAATGGGTTAACGCTTCCGTTTGAAAACGTAAGACAGACTTTATTATAAATGGCGAAATTGTTTTGTAATACAGCCACACATAAAGTCCAACCGCTCCAGCGACTTAGGATAATGCTGAAAATCAGAACGAAACAATGTAGATGAACAAAAAATAGAAATGTAGAGTATAGAAAAAGTAATGACACAAAGTTTGTAGCCAGTGTAACTACTGGACATAGTAAGCCCTAACATCGCATGTCTCAGGATGGTGAGCGCAGTGGAATTCCAAACAATACTTTGTGATTCAAGGTGTTGGATAGTGTTTGTACTATTATGAGCGGTCGTATCGCTTACCATCAGGAGAACGGAAAGCTCATCCCGTGATTCAAAAAGAAAAAATGTTTATATACATTTATTAATATGAAGATACTGAAAACGGTTTTTATAATTATTGAATACAATTTTACTTAATACAAAAATACATTTTCACCCTTATTAATGTTAAACGGTAGCTCTTAGGAGGCCATTTAAGGTACGTCAAATACTGAAGTTATTACCTCGATTAAAATTAAAGTTGATGTCATACATGAATTGACATATTTGTACCATCTTGCGTAATCACACGAGTCATGACAAATTCAATGTCTTAAATATTTGACATTGAAAATTCTTCAGAACATTACTTACGTCATCAGCTTCAAGCTTATATCACCCTTTAATTTGGAATGAACATGACTTTTATGCAATTGAAATGCGAGAAGCGTATGGCCACTCTTACGGGGAAGATATGATTACTCATAAGAATTAACATCACCAAAATTTTATATTTTTTTTCGATTCTGAAAACACGCGCGAGTTGTCCAGTATTTCTGTTTATTTCCCATACGGTGACATGTTCTTTTTTTTTATTGCTTTAAATGACGAGACGAGCTTGCCGTTCGCCTGATGGTACGCGATACGACCGCCCATTAACAGTAGAAACACCATCCAACACCTTGAATTACAAAGTATTGTTTGGTATTCCACTGCGCTCGCCAACCTGAGACATGAGGTGTTAAGTCTTATTATGTCCAATAGTTACACTGGCTACAATGCCCTTTAAACGTGAACACAACAGTGATTACACACTGCTGCTTGGTGGCAGAAATAGAGATTGCGGTGGTACTTACCCAGACGGATTCTCACATATGAGAGACCTACCATACGGAGTTGTTCATTTGTTGAAGATCATACGGACGGATACGGAATTGCAAAACGTGGACCGGTTCTATCTCTGTCTATTCTTCGGACGTAAAGTCATGAATGTATACTACAAAATATCTCACATAACCCAATTACAATGACTGCCAACTCTACAAATGTGCAATGAAAACAAACAATGTAACGTTACATAAAATATGAGCTATCGTCTACTGCGTTTCCGTCGCTAACAATCACACGGACAGACACGTTCTATTTATAGACTTACATATATTAGTGCGTGTGTCACTAGCATTAGAGTTGAAAATTCCGTACATATCAACGTAGATAACTTCCTATCGTGAGAATTATTACTATCGTCAATATGTTCAGCGATCTTGAAGTTAAAAAAGTATCTTGTTATCCTGAGAATTCCAACGTTAAGCATTAACACGGGTTTAGATTAGCAAGAAAACTTACAGAAGTCTACTACCGCAAGCGATTTTTAGCATTTCAACAAGCACGGATCGGCAAATTTTGCGGCAAATCGCTTGTGGATAAAACTATTAAAATAGTGGCGCTAGTGTCAACGCATTTGGATGTTTATATGCAATATATTGCTGCTAGAACTTGCTAGTTTAAACTTAGCATTACCGTAGCAGTAATAACACTGGCTGGAATATCCTTCAAACTGGAACACAACAGACTTAAGGTACTGCTCACTGAATAGAAGATAGGGTTAAATAATATCATTATGTTTTCTAATAATAACCACAGATTATGTGCTACTAACGTTATCGATAAATTACTTAACATTAAATGGCGCGTTCATAATCAAGTGCCACTTATGGACATACATTGTTTTCAGATAATACTATGATTATTTAATTGACATAATTTATGTGTAATATCATGCTCTTAAGAGCTGTTTTTATACAAATTTATCTAGCATGTCTAATGGCTCGCCTACTATCACATCATGGGACGGAACACACTTGGCGAAATGTGGGTGGCCTGGTTGCGTCTCTGGATACCCCTTCGAGGATAAAGGCATGATGTGTGTTTGTTTGTTGGTATGCCTAACACTGATCTTATAACCTGTTTGAAGACAGTCCCTTCGCCCACCTTCTGCGATCTTGGTATTTTATAGTTTCCTTAACAAAAGTGACACTGTCTAATTTCAATCTGGCCCTAAAATTCCCCGTGGAGTTTTCTAACGTAATAATTTGAAGTTATTGTACATACTTGAGTGTAGAGTATGTTGGCGACAGGCATTACTAAGTCGTAAATTCCCAATATTGAAGTTCTACTAAAAGCATCTTTGTACGAGTTCTGTGTAGAACTTACCAACATAGTACGCCTTTTACTTATTATTTCACTGCTATTTATATTAGTACCTACCACAGTTTTTAATCCATATAACTTTCCATTTTTTTCACCCCGTATAGCGGTTTTCGTGCAAATACCCAAAACCTCCGTTAAAAACTTCAAGAGATTGCTTTACATTTTACAATTTCTATTAAATAGAAAATTGTAGGAGACATTGAAAAGACGTACACCTGTTTAAAAATTCATCTCTCATTGAATATTTTAAATCTTTGAAATATCCTGAATGTAGTATTAACTCTTTTATCACTATAATTTCTTCATTAATTATCCTCATTTAAGAACAATTATCTTTAATGAACAGAATCTCAAGCATCCATTACTTAACCTCTCGATCGGTTCGTTAAAGCAATTACGTTGGCTCGTTAATGTTCGGTCACATTCCTCGCTCAACGTGCTGGTACCGCTTCGTAACCTGAACTCCTTGGTGGCACGCTGCTGGCCACGTGAGGGATAAATTGTCACGGTATCGCAACTCTGTTGTTGTGATTTATTTTGTACTGGATTAAGGTTCCATCGTTTTCCAGTTGACTTTTCTCTGGTTCTCTGAAAGTCTTCGAAATTGAGTCGACTGGTTTTAATCTGTTCGTGCTTGAACACTGCTTGAAGATATGGGTAGCATTATCGAAGAATTGCTTATTAGGAAACTAGCTTCCGCCAGCAGCTTCGCCCGCGTGGATCACGGACTTCAAAAATGGAGGAGGTGCTCAATTTGTCGGGATATTTTTTTTAATGTATGGTGGTATGCAGGTGGTCCGATTGTCCGGCCAGGGTCTGATGATGGGATCCTGGTGAAATCGAAGGAACTTTTAACCATAAAGGTTGCACACGCGACGGAAAAAATTGAGTAACTTCTCCCGTTTTCCCAACATTTCCCTTCACTGCTCTGCTCCTATTAATTGTAGCGTGATGAAAAGTATACTATAACCAGCTCAGGGTATGAAAAACAATTGTACCAAGTTTCGTTAAAATCCGTCGAGTAGTTTTTGTTTCTATAACGGTTATACAAACAGACAGACAGACAAAAATTTTACTAATTGCATTTGTCAGTATCGATCCCTAATCACCCTGATAGTTATTTTGGAAATATATGTCATGTACAGAATTGACCTCTCTACAGATTTATTATAGGTATAGATTAGAGAGTTTGTTAAAGTTCGGCAATTTCAGTAACCCTATTTAATGTAACAGCAAAACCACCACTTAGTATCGTCGAGGGAAAAGTAATTGTTCTATATTATAAACCCTTTCTAGTGTTTGGAACTTTTACGATTTCTGTCTCGGTTGAACGGCTTCTTATCGTCTGCCTGTGATAAACGTGACTCGTAAAAGTAATTTTATTACACGCTTTAATATTCATTTTGTATTCAATTTTTATATTACTAAGGGCTAATTTGTTAATCGTCACATAAAATTTATTTATTTAATAATGTATAACTTGAGTAAGTAGTAGTTGATAAAAGTGATAGAAAATAACAACTTTATACGAAAAACATTCAATTTTAAATCGATTGTATTTCATCCTATGAATAAATTTTGTATCATGATTGAAAAATTTGTCTTTAATGACATACCAAGTAAATTAGGCATCGTCGCCTGGTGATGGGCACTATAAGTTTCCTAGAGAGCAGCAACACCCAGAAGCTTAAACTAAAAATCTTTTTATAGCTCAGCACAGCTCATCGCGATATTAGATGTTCAGCCCATTCAATCTTGTCAGGTTACAGAAATATTTTACAATACTGTTATTTATCCGTTTGTTCGCAATCATCTATGCGTAACTGTTAACAATATTTATGCTATATGTGGATTAGAAATTCCATCTCTAATGATCTATCGAAACGATCACGACTGCTATTATATTCCGATTGCAATATAAATACTTTATAAGCATGTATTTAGTTGGGTATATAACTGGCTAAGTATTCAAGTCTTTATAGCAATAGGCTTTGCTAGCGGTTTCGCCCGCGTGGATAACGTTTCTTAGGGTTAATTTTTCTCTTCTCCAAGATTCAAAGTAGCTTATGGGGCATACCACGTGAAGCGGGCACGAAAAAAACTCGATGTCTCAGATTTTCGTAATATTTGATTATGTTATACCTGTATATGTCCTCGATCCAGATACAAAATATTATTAAAGTATAAACCCTGGTTAGCGAGTTAGAGGACTTTGTAGTTTTGACTGGCCGGCTGGTATACGCCACTTCGAATCAATTATCAAGTTTTTAAATGTTACAATAAAATAAATAAAGCAATGAAATAAATACTTCATTTAATGAGCTTTTTATTGTATTTTGGAAATTGAAAAATGTTTTTGTATTTGAAAAAAGTGTTTGAAAGATTTCAAACTTGAATTTCTAAAGTTGGCATATTTATATATTTTTTATTTTTTCTAAAATAGCTACTATTGTATAGATAATCTCTGCGAAGTTTCATAATGTGCTGAGAAGTCTTTTAGGAGCTATACCGATTACAGTGCCGAAGCGCGGCGGTCGCCAGAAAGAGCGAAGTAATGAAAACTTTCAATTAAACTAAATACTTTAGATCAGATAATTTTATCATGTTTTGCATTGCTTTAAGGATTCAATTACATCTGATTATAATATTAAAAAACATATTTATATTACTGACGGTGCACAACAACATTACAACAGTAGCCTTTAATTAAATAATTCTTTTGTAAGGGTGTGTTAATTATACTAAATCCAATAGACATTTCAGTTCCAGATACATATCTTTATTTAAATTTACTTTGTTCCTTTGAACCTCATTTGTATAAATGCCGCAAATTCATCATTTGTTCATAAACACTAAAATAGCTAAGGTCGATATATATGTATTACGTACAGTATGCCATAGAATATACTATATACTAAATAGATATAATCTAAAATTATTCTGGTACAAATATAGTCCAGTTAATAGGTTGAAGACATCTGTCGAGTGCACTCATTCCGCCCACACGCACTAATTTCTGTTATACCGATTACATTGGATATTGGATACAACATCTCTAGTCTTCTTTTCCTGAATGTCAGCAAACGATGCATTATTGGTAACCACACTTAATGCCTGCGTCTTCGAGATAGGGAACAGACGTATTAAATAGCGGACCTTCCCCATCTCGCACCCTTACACTTGATCAACCCTAAGTGACATTGTACCCAAATCTCTTATCGATAATAAAAGTTCCCCCCATGTTGTATCATTTGGATAATAAAAAAAATTGCATGCGTCTTCTATAGTATTGTTTTCTTACATGTCAAACGCCATAACTAAGTAACCAATAGATTGATTACTGACCACACCTAATGGGCTACGTTTCATTGCAAATCCGCATAATACTGGTAGAGAACACTGGATGCAACGTGACTTGTCAGTTCCACTTGAATGAGCGTACAAGCCACGCCAGTATCCGAAAGATCAAGTGTCTATGGCGTGACTGTATACAGCGCTGGCTCTAGTACGCCCATGCGTTCATGTTGTCATGAATCAGCTGACGAGTAGAACTGGAAATGGGAGGTTAATAAAACAGTCAATCAATGTCTCGTTTATGTGTAGATATTTGTCAGTAGTCTATGATTTGGATGCAACGTGTGTTGGCGGTTCCACTCGAATGGGCTTACAAGCATTCGGAAGATCAGGTGTCGATGGCGCAACAGCCGACAACATCGGCTCCACGCACGTGCGTCAGTTTATATCTCTGTCATGCTCTGCAGGTGGAACTGAGATGGAGAATACATGAATATTCAAATCGAAGTTTTAACCCATTTTAACACTTAGCATTTAGATGCATTGTGACATATTAATTCCACTCGGGGTAACACAATTGGAAGATCAGGAGTGGACGGCCCATTGATAAACGGTACCAACACGCATCAATCCAAATTGCCTCAATAGTTTGGCAATTGGATTGACTTGGAAGGTATTTATTAATCTCTTCGCCTAATAGTCAAGTCTTGTTTTTTCCACCGACACAGCAAAGTGATCCCACTGCACTTGATGGTCAGCGGAGTGGAGTCCATATAGAATGTCGACTGACGACTGATGATACTCCTAGCTAGTCGTCACATTTAGACGAGCCTGTTTGAACAGGATATATACAGGCTGAACCGGAACACGACACATTTGCGAAGGCCACTATAGCGGGTTTTAATGCCTCGTTCACGGTGGTTACTATTCGGACGGACACAAAATATATCCTACCACCAGCCTCCTGTCCATACTTTCAGGTAAAACCTGCATTTGAAGCAACGTGACTTGTAAGTTCCAGTCGAATAGGTTTACAAGGAAGATCAGGTGTCGATGGCGCGACAGCAGCGGCGCCGGCGCCCACGTTCCCTCCGCACGTGCTGAGGATTATGTTGTCGGTATCGGTTGACAGTGGTGACTGGAACGGAGTGACTCATTAACAAATTTTATCAATTAAGATTGAGTAACGTGGTGTTCGGGGAATTATTGGAGATTAGTTCCATGCTCCATTATCAATGTCTGGTCAAATTGTAGGGAGTTTGGTAGTCAATATGTAATTGATTTTAGTTTGGTTTCAGCGTTGGATGTTTATGTTAGTAGAAGAAGTATGAAGAAAGGCCTGAAAAGTCGAATGTGACGCCAAATTCAAGAGGATTAGGGGATAATAGTATCTCACTCTGATATACGTCCCTGCAATTCTAATAAGCCAAGATCGTCAGGTGACACCAAGCAACGAAGCTCGGTGACTATGTATATTCTTGACTATCATTACTCCAAAATGAAATTAATAGATCAGGAGACTTTGGAAATTGACATATTAATCTAAAACGATTTTGTCAATGTTAATTACACGTTAAGGAACCTTCTTATCAATAAGGATAATAACTATTACTTATTCTAGTTATTTGAGAGCTAAAGAACCAAGCACTAATAAAATTATTTATTAATTAAAAAAGCCTCTAATTAACTTTATCAATCTTCGCTGTATCAGGTTGATTCACTGTGTTAGCCCGCACGTTACTGCTGGCTTCTGACTAAAGTCAATTACGAAATTATTTACGACGGCTTATGACGTCTTGTGAATTTACGTTTTGCGAACAGGTGTAATCTGTTTTTTTTCTGTCGGTATAATGTTTAGTTATAAATTAATATATTATAATAATGTAACTGCATCTTTTTCAAAGTATTTCCAAACATATTCTATCTGTGATGGAGGACAAACAACTGTTTAGACTTTAAAATTTTCAGTTAATAGAAGTGAAAGCGAATATCTTTAATATATCCGATTGGTAA
>NC_051129.1:13122505-13170590 GCF_014839805.1 Manduca sexta
CTAAATGGAAGACCAAGAGTCTACAAAATCTACTCTAAACTAAACATATAAACAATATTTCTACAACAAAGTCCACTTATTATCAAACATGAAGGAAACAAGTGTATTTTTTAAAAAATGTTATGCAATCAGATAATAACGTGCGTTTCCTATTTGTGCAACATGGCAATAGTCGCAAATGGGCCCGACCACGCCCCGGGCACGTAGTTCAGATGCAGTTGAGTAATGATTTGTGTTTGCTTTGTTTGTAAATGGTTTTGCTCGAATGTTCTTTTCCTGAATGAGTCTTCCTGTACTTTGGGATGAAATGTAGCCTATATGGTAATCCTGGATACGGTTTATCTTAAAAGCTAAATTTCAATGAATTCCCGGCCGTGGTTTTGCGTATATGTCTAACAACCGAATATACCTCCCAGGCAATTCGTGTTCGCTCGATCGTCACACCGAATGGTAACCCATGTATTTTTAGTGATCCAACACACAGTTCATTGTGTGTACATCTTGGATGCATATCATATTGAGGCCGAAAAGATCCGCAGAAGTTCCTAGAAATTCTCATTCTTCCCCATTTCTTTCTCCACTTCTAACAGGGTCGCTGTGGTTGCTAAGCCGTGAGATGGCTTATATCCTGATAGCAGGGTAACACGATGATTACACACAACTGTACCCACCCCCTCCAAAAAACATCAAACAGATCTACCTATCTTAAGCTTAAACATAATGCATATTATTATTATTTTAAATTAATTGCAGTAATTTCATATAGGCATTGTAATAAAGATTAATTAATTAAACGTTTAACAAACATATAAATATGTCGTCGGCTCAAAAGTCACGGGCAATATCGAATAGGTTATTTTAATTATAATTATTGACATTGAAACAGAAGTTGAGCGTTGCCAAGTTTGCCTAGTGTGATTAAAAGGTCCTATACGGCATCACATCTATCTTTAAGACCTTATAGATACCAATAACAAATCGCTTGGAAGCTAGTAAGATGTAACTAACTAGCTTTTGCTCGCTGGTTCGCACGCGTGAAGTTTTCCGGGATAAAAGTCCCGCTATATATTTTCCCCGGATAGTATACTCACTATAACCTATAACCTTCTCAGGGTTTAAAATTATCTCTAAACCAAATTTTATAAAAATCCGTTCAGTAGATTTTGAGTAAATCGATAACATACATGGACAGAAAAGAGGACTTTGTGTCATAATATGTATAGATAGATAGTAGCACCATGCAGAACTTTGAATTATAAAATTAAATCTGAAGTGTGATGTTATCGTCACACTGAAATTACGATCATATTACACTGGACATGCGCGCCGCCTTTTTTATACGTGCGCGGCGTAGTGGCTGCGATGGCAAGTGGAGTGGTCCAATAGGTGTCGACTGACGAGAATTAGCCCTCGACAGTCGACGCACAATTGCGGCCTGTTGGAACCTGATATACAGCTGATCGACGCAACACACTTACCTCCACTATGGCGGATGTTGGAACCTGATGATATACAAGTGCCGGCCTGTTGGAACCGGATATAAACTGCTGATCACTGATACACTCCTACTATGGCGGATGTATTCGCTTGAAATTCACCAGTGGAAAGGGCCTTAATTTTACCTAACCACAGATGAAACACCCCAGCTTTAGACTCTGATAGTGCTAAGTAAACACACGACACTGACCACAATGTCTTTCAAACCAATACAACAACGCTTGCTTATTCCTGCTTGACGACATAAAATTGCCCAGATATTTTGCATACGAGAGACCCGTCACTTCAACCATTTTATAATTAGTTGTAGTTATACATATATCCACCTGTTCAAAATCCAAGGGTTCACACCTTGACTTTTTAAAATAATGTGTGTATTCTTTGTGAATAATTATCGCTTGCTTTAACGGTAAAGGAAAACATCGTGAGGAACCCGCATAACTACTTTAAAAGTTTTCGGTAGGAATTTTGAGGTTATGTGAAATATACCAACTCGCACTAGACCAACGTGGTGGACTAAGGCCCAATCCCTCCCAGTAGTAGAGGAGGCCAGCAGTCGTAGTTATCGCGATTAATTTATTAACAATAAAATGACAACAGTAATTTATAGGACTCTAAGAAACTTCCATCCTCTCAAACACCCAGTCTATTTTTACCTTGCTCAAGAATCGGAAATAGACGATTCTTGGCTGAGGTCTGCACAATCTTGTAATTAAAAAATGTTTGACGGCTGTCGTTTTGCGGGAAAATATGGCGCTTACCATGAGACAAGCGACGCGGCCCCGACATTAATTTATAAGAAAACGTCTAATTTGGTATATTTGGCAGTTGCGTCGTTTTAATCGGAACTTGTAAACGAAATAGATCGAGTGCCAACAAAAACATGAAATATTTTATCCTTTTAACATTAATGAGACATTTGTAAATCGCTTCGCTTTCTTAATGTGCAGGAATTGTTCTAGAAACTACGTTCTTTTTTAACGATCTTTTTGAAATAATTCTGTTCAGTATAGAATGTTAATGCATCTATTTATTCCCTGGTAGTAATCGGTTCTTTGTTTTATAAATAGTTTAATTCTATTGTCAATACTTAACCTAAGGAACAGTTTGAAGCTGATTTTGTTATGAATTACTATAATTGGCGAGCAAAACTATCTTACAAACAGCTCACTCTTCGCTGCTCGCTGACAGTGCGACAGCTACTTTGCTCTACCCAAAATTAATAGTTCATGTTCCTCCAGTTATAATGGTTTTATATCAAACATACACTCATTAGGTGTTACGGTGTATAAATGTGTTTTAGGTAAATTATATTTTGTTATACTGATTGTAAAAATTTTAACATCAATACTACAGAATGCCGGAGTAAAATATTTTAAGGTCTATACAGATAGGGTATTTTCATGCCCCGAAAAACATTTCTTAGGATCTATGTTCACAACGCTTCGAAACGACTTAAATACGTACACGTTTGATACGGCACTCATTGCAAGTTTTCATTGCGTGAATTTGTATCTAAACGTACACAGTTCCCGACTGCATCGCGTTAACGCGTTTTTCAGTTGCGTTTGAATTTTAAAGCACGTATTCGTGCCGTTTAACTAACCTCGTATATAATATATTGATATTTTTATCAAGAAGAGAGGCAACCCTGCTTTGAAAATCTGTATAAAAAATTAATGGAATATATAATGATAAAATAATAAACAATCTCATAACATTTAAGCGCCGGCTCATTTTTAGAGTAAACAGTGCTACTGGCCCGAAAAAACACTTCAAATGGGTTAACGCTTCCGTTTGAAAACGTAAGACAGACTTTATTATAAATGGCGAAATTGTTTTGTAATACAGGCCACACATAAAGTCCAACCGCTCCAGCGACTTAGGATAATGCTGAAAATCAGAACGAAACAATGTAGATGAACAAAAAATAGAAATGTAGAGTATAGAAAAAGTAATGACACAAAGTTTGTAGCCAGTGTAACTACTGGACATAGTAAGCCCTAACATCGCATGTCTCAGGATGGTGAGCGCAGTGGAATTCAAACAATACTTTGTAATTCAAGGTGTTGGATAGTGTTTGTACTATTATGAGCGGTCGTATCGCTTACTATTAGGCGAACGGAAAGCTCATCTCGTCATTCGAAAAAAAAAAATGTTTATATACATTTATTAATATTGTTAAAAGATTATACTGAAAACGGTTTTTATAATTATTGAATACAATTTTACTTAATACAAAAATACATTTTCACCCTTATTAATGTTAAACGGTAGCTCTTAGGAGGCCATTTAAGGTACGTCAAATACTGAAGTTATTACCTCGATTAAAATTAAAGTTGATGTCATACATGAATTGACATATTTGTACCATCTTTGCGTAATCACACGAGTCATGACAAATTCAATGTCTTAAATATTTGACATTGAAAATTCTTCAGAACATTACTTACGTCATCAGCTTCAAGCTTATATCACCCTTTAATTTGGAATGAACATTACTTTTTATGCAATTGAATTGCGAGAAGCGTAAGCCACTCTTACGGGGAAGATATGATTACTCATAAGAATTAACATCACCAAAATTTTATATTTTTTTTCGATTCTGAAAACACGCGCGAGTTGTCCAGTATTTCTGTTTATTTCCCATACGGTGACATGTTCTTTTTTTTTATTGCTTTAAATGACGAGACGAGCTTGCCGTTCGCCTGATGGTACGCGATACGACCGCCCATTAACAGTAGAAACACCATCCAACACCTTGAATTACAAAGTATTGTTTGGTATTCCACTGCGCTCGCCAACCTGAGACATGAGGTGTTAAGTCTTATTATGTCCAATAGTTACACTGGCTACAATGCCCTTTAAACGTGAACACAACAGTGATTACACACTGCTGCTTGGTGGCAGAAATAGAGATTGCGGTGGTACTTACCCAGACGGATTCTCACATATGAGAGACCTACCATGGAGTTGTTCATTTGAAGATCATACGGACGGATACGGAATTGCAAAACGTGGACCGGTTCTATCTCTGTCTATTCTTCGGACGTAAAGTCATGAATGTATACTACAAAATATCTCACATAACCCAATTACAATGACTGCCAACTCTACAAATGTGCAATGAAAACAAACAATGTAACGTTACATAAAATATGAGCTATCGTCTACTGCGTTTCCGTCGCTAACAATCACACGGACAGACACGTTCTATTTATAGACTTACATATATTAGTGCGTGTGTCACTAGCATTAGAGTTGAAAATTCCGTACATATCAACGTAGATAACTTCCTATCGTGAGAATTATTACTATCGTCAATATGTTCAGCGATCTTGAAGTTAAAAAAGTATCTTGTTATCCTGAGAATTCCAACGTTAAGCATTAACACGGGTTTAGATTAGCAAGAAAACTTACAGAAGTCTACTACCGCAAGCGATTTTTAGCATTTCAACAAGCACGGATCGGCAAATTTTGCGGCAAATCGCATGTGTATAAAACTATTAAAATATTGCCGCTAGTGTAAACGCATTTGGAAGTTTATATGCAATATATTGCTGCTAGAACTTGCTAGTTTAAACTTAGCATTACCGTAGCAGTAATAACACTGGCTGGAATATCCTTCAAACTGGAACACAACAGACTTAAGGTACTGCTCACTGAATAGAAGATAGGGTTAAATAATATCATTATGTTTTCTAATAATAACCACAGATTATGTGCTACTAACGTTATCGATAAATTACTTAACATTAAATGGCGCGTTCATAATCAAGTGCCACTTACGGACACATTGTTTTCAGATAATACTATGATTATTTAATTGACATAATTTATGTGTGATATCATGCTCTTAAGAGTGTTTTCTACAAATTTATCTAACATGTCTAATGGCTCGCCTCACTATCACATCATGGGACGGAACACTTGGCGAAATGTGGGTGGCCTGGTTGCGTCTCTGGATACCCCTTCGAGGATAAAGGCATGATGTGTGTTTGTTTGTTGTATGCCTAACACTGATCTTATAACCTGTTTGAAGACAGTCCCTTCGCCCACCTTCTGCGATCTTGGTATTTTATAGTTTCCTTAACAAAAGTGACACTGTCTAATTTCAATCTGGTCCTAAAATTCCCGTGGAGTTTTCTAACATGATAATTTGAAGTTATTGTACATACTTGAGTGTAGAGTATGTTGGCGACAGGCATTACTAAGTCGTAAATTCCCAATATTGAAGTTCTACCTAAAAGCATCTTTGTACGAGTTCTGTGTAGAACTTACCAACATGTTGCGTACGCCTTTTACTTATTATTTCACTGCTATTTATATTAGTACCTACCACAGTTTTTAATCCATATAACTTTCCATTTTTTTCACCCCGTATAGCGGTTTTCGTGCAAATACCCAAAACCTCCGTTAAAAACTTCAAGAAGATTGCTTTACATTTTACAATTTCTATTAAATAGAAAAATTGTAGGAGACATTGAAAAGACGTACACCTGTTTAAAATTCATCTCTCATTGAATATTTTAAATCTTTGAAATATCCTGAATGTAGTATTAACTCTTTTATCACTATAATTTCTTCATTAATTATCCTCATTTAAGAACAATTATCTTTAATGAACAGAATCTCAAGCATCCATTACTTAACCTCTCGATCGGTTCGTTAAAGCAATTACGTTGGCTCGTTAATGTTCGGTCACATTCCTCGCTCAACGTGCTGGTACCGCTTCGTAACCTGAACTCCTTGGTGGCACGCTGCTGGCCACGTGAGGGATAAATTGTCACGGTATCGCAACTCTGTTGTTGTGATTTATTTTGTACTGGATTAAGGTTCCATCGTTTTCCAGTTGACTTTTCTCTGGTTCTCTGAAAGTCTTCGAAATTGAGTCGACTGGTTTTAATCTGTTCGTGCTTGAACACTGCTTGAAGATATGGGTAGCATTATCGAAGAATTGCTTATTAGGAAACTAGCTTCCGCCAGCAGCTTCGCCCGCGTGGATCACGGACTTCAAAAATGGAGGAGGTGCTCAATTTGTCGGGATATTTTTTTTAATGTATGGTGGTATGCAGGTGGTCCGATTGTCCGGCCAGGGTCTGATGATGGGATCCTGGTGAAATCGAAGGAACTTTTAACCATAAAGGTTGCACACGCGACGGAAAAAATTGAGTAACTTCTCCCGTTTTCCCAACATTTCCCTTCACTGCTCTGCTCCTATTAATTGTAGCGTGATGAAAAGTATACTATAACCAGCTCAGGAGTATGAAAAACAATTGTACCAAGTTTCGTTAAAATCCGTCGAGTAGTTTTTGTTTCTATAACGGTTATACAAACAGACAGACAGACAAAAATTTTACTAATTGCATTTTTGGCATCAGTATCGATCCCTAATCACCCTGATAGTTATTTTGGAAATATATGTCATGTACAGAATTGACCTCTCTACAGATTTATTATAGGTATAGATTAGAGAGGATTTGTTAAAGTTCGGCAATTTCAGTAACCCTATTTAATGTAACAGCAAAACCACCACTTAGTATCGTCCCGAGGGAAAAAGTAATTGTTCTATATTATAAACCCTTTCTAGTGTTTGGAACTTTTACGATTTCTGTCTCGGTTGAACGGCTTCTTATCGTCTGCCTGTGATAAACGTGACTCGTAAAAGTAATTTTATTACACGCTTTAATATTCATTTTTGTATTCAATTTTTATATTACTAAGGGCTAATTTGTTAATCGTCACATAAAATTTATTTATTTAATAATGTATAACTTGAGTAAGTAGTAGTTGATAAAAGTGATAGAAAATAACAACTTTATACGAAAAACATTCAATTTTAAATCGATTGTATTTCATCCTATGAATAAATTTTGTATCATGATTGAAAAATTTGTCTTTAATGACATACCAAGTAAATTAGGCATCGTCGCCTGGTGATGGGCACTATAAGTTTCCCTAGAGAGCAGCAACACCCAGAAGCTTAAACTAAAAATCTTTTCATAGCTCAGCACAGCTCATCGCGATATTAGATGTTCAGCCCATTCAATCTTGTCAGGTTACAGAAATATTTTACAATACTGTTATTTATCCGTTTGTTCGCAATCATCTATGCGTAACTGTTAACAATATTTATGCTATATGTGGATTAGAAATTCCATCTCTAATGATCTATCGAAACGATCACGACTGCTATTATATTCCGATTGCAATATAAATACTTTATAAGCATGTATTTAGTTGGGTATATAACTGGCTAAGTATTCAAGTCTTTATAGCAATAGGCTTTGCTAGCGGTTTCGCCCGCGTGGATAACGTTTCTTAGGGTTAATTTTTTCTCTTCTCCAAGATTCAAAGTAGCTTATGGGGCATACCACGTGAAGCGGGCACGAAAAAAACTCGATGTCTCAGATTTTCGTAATATTTGATTATGTTATACCTGTATATGTCCTCGATCCAGATACAAAATATTATTAAAGTATAAACCCTGGTTAGCGAGTTAGAGGACTTTGTAGTTTTGACTGGCCGGCTGGTATACGCCACTTCGAATCCAATTATCAAGTTTTTAAATGTTACAATAAAATAAATAAAGCAATGAAATAAATACTTCATTTAATGAGCTTTTTATTGTATTTTTGGAAATTGAAAAATGTTTTTTTTGTATTTGAAAAAAAAGTGTTTGAAAGATTCAAACTTGAATTTCACAAAGTTGGCATATTTATATATTTTTTATTTTTTTTCTAAAAATAGCTACTATTGTATAGATAATCTCTGCGAAGTTTCATAATGTGCTGAGAAGTCTTTTAGGAGCTATACCGATTACAGTGCCGAAGCGCGGCGGTCGCCAGAAAGAGCGAAGTAATGAAAACTTTCAATTAAACTAAATACTTTAGATCAGATAATTTTATCATGTTTTGCATTGCTTTAAGGATTCAATTACATCTGATTATAATATTAAAAAACATATTTATATTACTGACGGTGCACAACAACATTACAACAGTAGCCTTTAATTAAATAATTCTTTTGTAAGGGTGTGTTAATTATACTAAATCCAATAGACATTTCAGTTCCAGATACATATCTTTATTTAAATTTACTTTGTTCCTTTGAACCTCATTTGTATAAATGCCGCAAATTGTCATTTTGTTCATAAACACTAAAAATAGCTAAGGTCGATATATATGTATTACGTACAGTATGCCATAGAATATACTATATACTAAATAGATATAATCTAAAATTATTCTGGTACAAATATAGTCCAGTTAATAGGTTGAAGACATCTGTCGAGTGCACTCATTCCGCCCACACGCACTAATTTCTGTTATACCGATTACATTGGATATTGGATACAACATCTCTAGTCTTCTTTTCCTAAATGTCAGCAAACGATGCATTATTGTAACCACACTTAATGCCTGCGTCTTCGAGATAGGGAACAGACGTATTAAATAGCGGACCTTCCCCATCTCGCACCCTTACACTTGATCAACCCTAAGTGACATTGTACCCAAATCTCTTATCGATAATAAAAGTTCCCCCCATGTTGTATCATTTGGATAATAAAAAAAATTGCATGCGTCTTCTATAGTATTGTTTTCTTACATGTCAAACGCCATAACTAAGTAACCAATAGATTGATTACTGACCACACCTAATGGGCTACGTTTCATTGCAAATCCGCATAATACTGGTAGAGAACACTGGATGCAACGTGACTTGTCAGTTCCACTTGAATGAGCGTACAAGCCACGCCAGTATCCGAAAGATCAAGTGTCTATGGCGTGACTGTATACAGCGCTGGCTCTAGTACGCCCATGCGTTCATGTTGTCATGATCAGCTGACAGTAGAACTGAAATGGGAGGTTAATAAAACAGTCAATCAATGTCTCGTTTATGTGTAGATATTTGTCAGTAGTCTATGATTTGGATGCAACGTGTGTTGGCGGTTCCACTCGAATGGGCTTACAAGCATTCGGAAGATCAGGTGTCGATGGCGCAACAGCCGACAACATCGGCTCCACGCACGTGCGTCAGTTTATATTGTCATGCTCTGCAGGTGGAACTGAGATGGAGAATACATGAATATTCAAATCGAAGTTTTAACCCATTTTAACACTTAGCATTTAGATGCATTGTGACATATTAATTCCACTCGGGGTAACACAATTGGAAGATCAGGAGTGGACGGCCCATTGATAAACGGTACCAACACGCATCAATCCAAATTGCCTCAATAGTTTGGCAATTGGATTGACTTGGAGGAATTTATTAATCTCTTCGCCTAATAGTCCAAGTCTTGTTTTTTTTTTCCACCGACACAGCAAAGTGATCCCACTGCACTTGATGGTCAGCGGAGTGGAGTCCATATAGAATGTCGACTGACGACTGATGATACTCCTAGCTAGTCGTCACATTTAGACGAGCCTGTTTGAACAGGATATATACAGGCTGAACCCGGAACACGACACATTTGCGAAGGCCACTATAGCGGGTTTTAATGCCTCGTTCACGGTGGTTACTATTCGGACGGACACAAAATATATCCTACCACCAGCCTCCTGTCCATACTTTCAGGTAAAACCTGCATTTGAAGCAACGTGACTTGTAAGTTCCAGTCGAATAGGTTTACAAGGAAGATCAGGTGTCGATGGCGCGACAGCAGCGGCGCCGGCGCCCACGTTCCCTCCGCACGTGCTGAGGATTATGTTGTCGGTATCGGTTGACAGTGGTGACTGGAACGGAGTGACTCATTAACAAAATTTTATCAATTAAGATTGATAACGTATGTTCGGAATTCGAAATTATTGGAGATTAGTTCCATGCTCCATTATCAATGTCTGGTCAAATTGTAGGGAGTTTGGTAGTCAATATGTAATTGATTTTAGTTTGGTTTCAGCGTTGGATGTTTATGTTAGTAGAAGAAGTATGAAGAAAGGCCTGAAAAGTCGAATGTGACGCCAAATTCAAGAGGATTAGGGGATAATAGTATCTCACTCTGATATACGTCCCTGCAATTCTAATAAGCCAAGATCGTCAGGTGACACCAAGCAACGAAGCTCGGTGACTATGTATATTCTTGACTATCATTACTCCAAAATGAAATTAATAGATCAGGAGACTTTGGAAATTGACATATTAATCTAAAACGATTTTGTCAATGTTAATTACACGTTAAGGAACCTTCTTATCAATAAGGATAATAACTATTACTTATTCTAGTTATTTGAGAGCTAAAGAACCAAGCACTAATAAAATTATTTATTAATTAAAAAAGCCTCTAATTAACTTTATCAATCTTCGCTGTATCAGGTATTCACGTGTTAGCCCGCACGTTACTGCTGGCTTCTGACTAAAGTCAATTACGAAATTATTTACGACGGCTTATGACGTCTTGTGAATTTTACGTTTTGCGAACAGGTGTAATCTGTTTTTTTTTTCTGTCGGTATAATGTTTAGTTATAAATTAATATATTATAATAATGTAACTGCATCTTTTTCGAAAGTATTTCCAAACATATTCTATCTGTGATGGAGGACAAACAACTGTTTAGACTTTAAAATTTTCAGTTAATAGAAGTGAAAGCGAATATCTTTAATATATCCGATTGGTAAAAAAATATATAAATATGCATGTTTATAAATTATTTTAAAAATATATTTTTGACTATTATCTTAATTTTGGACTAACATAAACGAAAGTAAATTAATAAAATTGGTTATATAAATAACAGAGATATAAATATTTGTCACGCCAATGTGTATTCGGCGCAAAACTCTGCACGTTGCACAAACGATTCGGCTTAGTTTCTACCACCGACCGCCTCACGTCTCAGATACTATGGGGTCACATTCAGAATTATTAACAGCATAACTACTGGGCATTATGAGACTTAACATCTTGTTTCAAAAGTGACGAGCGCAGTGGAGAACCACGCAGTACTTTGTAATTGAAAGTTCTGTATGTTGTTCTAACTGTTTATGGACGGTCGTATTGTTTACCACCAAGCGAGTGACATACACGGCTCGTCATTGAGTTGCAATAAAAAACGTGATCTACCGGATCTCTTTCCCATCTTCTGCTGTAAAAACAACACCAAACAGGTTTCTATGCAAAATTAAAATACCAATGACATTTTTCTTAACATATTATGTAACCAGTTCGCACAGAAACAGTGGCTTAAACAAAATGCGACCTTTATCATCTCGTGAGGCCCTGACCTCCGCGAACAATTTATTAAGGATGTAAAGCAACGTTTGCATTTTTTTTTATGTTTCAAAAAAAACAATAACCCGTTTCCTGTTACAAATGTCATACAATTCAGTTGAGGTGTTTGTGTAAAACACCTCAACAGGTGTTTGTGCGATTTATAAAAACAATAATAACACATAAATAAACATATAAGAAGTTAAAAAGTTTACAAAAAGGGTAGTGTTTTATGAAATTTAAATACGAAGTATACAGAATTTTGTTCTATGTTTGAAAAAATATGAATACTATTTAAATAAGAACCCCTCAACCTCTCGGATGGGAATTTTCAGAAAAAGATACCAGATGCCCTCCGATTTGCTTCTAACAATATTAAAGTTAAGTTTCTTACGTAACATATTAAGACACAGGTGGTCCTAATATGTTACGTAAGAAACTTAATGATTTATTATTTTATCATACCATAATTAGGAGGTGAGCATGCAGTAGGCTTTTGTTCACAATGTTTGTATGAAGTTTGATCAAACATGCATAACAATTACCATAAATAATGGACTTATTAGTGTGGACACGATGACTTGTTATAAAGACATGTTGTGAAGAACAGTAAGGTACATTATATTAAAGAGACTTGAGATATTTTAATAAAATAATGGAAACTAAAATAATAAGTGAACGTGCATTTTCTTAAATAATATATCACTCAAATACTGCCATTATTTAGCCTAATTATCACGACGATACCAAGTATTGGAACCTCTTTAATGCAAGAACCTATATAAGTAGTTATAGATGCTGTCAAACAACTAGATCCAGTAGGCGAGGCTTGAGAGGGCTGCAGGAGGCAAAAGTTGCTTAATCCATCAATCGTTCGGTCGATAGATATGTCTGCCCCGCGTGCGCTTCCTCGTGGACATCTACAAGCTATGGGTCAAGTTGTGTGACGGCATCCATACCAAAGGGTAAGTTACTTCTGCAGAGCAACAATCTGCGAGTATTTAGGGTCTTATTTAAATATATAGATTCTATTTATCGTAAAGTCCACCTTAACATGCGTTGTATACAATAAAACAAAAAGTCTAATTTTCAAATTCCAGTAAATTAGCAACCAATAGACAGGTCATTTGCCGGCGTCAGATCTTCAGTTATTTTCGTTTTCCAACATTGCAGTACCGTTCTGACCGGTGTGGTGCCAAGAAATAAACGGTGACGTAACTGTCACCCGTATAGTATACCGTATAGTCGTCGTGTAGTATAAGAAATCAGAGCGCGGCCTTGGAGGCTCGCGAAAGAGTAATACTTCATTTATCATCCGTGACCTAAAAAAGTTTTTCGAGTAAAAAATTTACAGGCTCCCCCGAAGGTAACTTAAACGTAGTTGTAGCAAGTATATGTTCAAAATAGTATCACGCGGACTTGAAAATTACGATTTCGCAAGCATTTACTTTAATTTATAGAAGCTAGATTTATGTGATATGCAAATGAACGACGGGACGAGTATGCTGCTGGCAATGATCACCCCATAAACAGTAACATTATTAAAACTTTAATTCTAACAACACACTGATACATGTTTAACTAACAAAAAATATATTATACATTTTGTAAACACAATCTTTTTATATCTTCTTATCAATCTTTGGAATTCTCAATATATCTTTGGGATGGTCAATGGTGATTCAAAACAAACGAGACGCTCCCGCTATTGATCCTAAAGACGTAATAGAAACTAGAGCAAAGTAGGTTTATGTCATTCGCTTATCAGCGCCTAAAAATTAACTGGAGTGGAAATAATCGATGGGCCTTGACGTTGACTGATATCGCAGAGGATATACCATCTCGGCGATATCAGATCAAACTTGATAAAAGGACCGCGTTATGTTAGTTGGAAATGCTATGAAAATATTCATAAAATATTCAAATGATCTGTTGGAACTGGCAAGTCAACAGTTGTTAAAAGTGATTGAACGCCTTTAATGGATGATTCTAAGTTCCTGTTCATTCTTTAACGGTTGGTTTTTAGAACTTACAAACATAAAGAATATTCGCTCGATGCTGCTAAACGAGCTGACGACGTGCTTGCCGCGTCTGAAAAACGAAGTAAACGCGATGCAGTAGGCAACTGTGTACTTTTACATACAACGGTGTGCGTTAGAAACCTGCAAAGATGTAAAAAAGGGCTGTTTTTAAAAAGCTGATGCATTCTTACAAATATACCAAAACTCCAGAAACATCGAGAAGATTCGGAAACTCATACGTGAGCCGCACCATCAGGCTGTGGAATGGTATGCCAGCATACGAGTTCCCTCCTTCCTATAACTTAAGGTCCTTCAAGCGGAGCGTGAAGAAGTAAGTATGCCGGCCGGCATGATTGTGCCGACTGTCTGAGGATGCTCGTATCTTTTGCAGGTCGTCCTTTGGGCTTCAATTCGCTTAACATCAGGTGCAGTAAAGCCACTTTACCGAGCTCCGATAATAAAATATTTGTATTTCGGCACGAAAATAGAATCTGCGACGTCTCGATTCACTCTAACCGCCGCGCTGTTAATCAATTAGGTAATTTAAAAAGCATTACAATTACTCTGCGTCTACGTAATTGCCGCATTTGTCGGCTTAATTCAGTTGCAATATTAGAAAGCATGCTTAATATGATTTACTATGCGCTAATTTGTTGGATCGCTCTAATTTTAGATAATCAACAGTATGCAGGGACGTGTTCATATTGTCTGATTTTAAGCCTTATTTCCATTAACAGTAGCACCATAATCCACTATTTCTACTTAAAATGTGTATTACAGTACTGTGCTGGTTATCTCGTGGCGACATTATCTCGCATTGCCCAATTCTTTTAATTTTAATACACACATATTGTTTAATAAGAGAAGAAGACTAAACATGATACGTATGGACAATCTTGCTTAAAAATATCCAGTAACACAAGCAGCCATGATTCTAACCACCATCGTAGAAAGAAATCCTTTACTTCAACGACTATAAGATAATTATTCGTGGAATATACTTATGTTCAGAAGGCAGAACAAACGTATGCTAAGCTCTCATGTTTAAAGTCAGGGGGTCCTATTCCGCCTACGGGGGCGAATCCGTCTTTTAACAATTACTGGCGATCTAATCGAAGGACAGTTTTGATAAAAAAAAAATGTTCGGCCACGGCATACTGACCCCACTACACCTGATGGTAAGTGGAGTGTGCAATAGAGATGACTATCCCTCAACACTTATACCGGCCTGTTGGAGCCGGATAGGTGTATACCAGTGGCGAAGCCTTCATACAACCCGATTCCTACCGGCTTCCCTTTTAGGCGTATTTACGTGTGTCTTATTTTGTGTTTTCTGTTAAAATCGCAGCGATATGTTAACTAAGATAATTGTTTTTTTGCATAGGGTTACCTTTCGAAAAAAATCACACATCGCCACTGGTGTATACCTAGTTGATCCCGAATAAAAAGCCGTATAAGTAAAATGGTACAAAAATTCCCAATTTACCTAAACGATTCTCAAAGCTGTCCTTCGATTAGTTTGCCCATAATCGTTAAAGGCGGGTTCGCCTCCATAGAAGAAATAGCGCCACGTGACCTTACTTAATTTTCTGAAAAAAAAACAAATGTTATTCCAAACAGCATGCCTATCACTTTATTTCATTTTCCTTTACAAACTGTACACATTTTACAATGCATACGCAACTAGACGCGCCGCAAACGTTGCTCGAAGCAATTGTTTACGCGATAACAAATTTTATTATGCAAATTGATTGCAGGGAAGTTATGAATTCAGCGTGTCAATCGTTTATTATTACGTAGGCCTGTGATGTAACGTCCGCTTTCGGATTGCGATCTACATTGAGATTGCGGGAAGCTTGTGAATTATGTTCGAAACTATTTTTATTCTTGATCAGAAGTTGCTGCCTTTTACTTAGATAATATCAGTATTAATCAGAAAAGTTAAATAATCGATATTAAAATAAAATTATCTTTCGGATTTTATCGTGGTTTTTTATAATGTAAAGTATATTATATATTTTCTCACGTTTCGAAGAGTTTCCAGCCTTCATGGTCACGGGAGGGACTGCACCATTTTCAATGTCTAACATTCGCGTAAACATAAGAAATCATTACAAAAAGTTCGATTATACAAATAGTTTTAGTTAAGTAAGTTTTTAGTTTCGAAAGCCACCTTGGTTTTAATTCTGTGTTATATACTCACTTTAGTATTTTGCCAAATACAAGATATAGGCTCTTCCTAGTAAATTATATATGACAAACTACGCTGATTCATTGAGGGTGCTAAACAACACACACAATTGATATGATAGGAGGCGAACCTATCGCCATATAGGACACAAATTCCAGACTCTGGGCTTATACTGAGTAGACAATACCCAATATCACTTTATTCGATCCGGATATCGAACCCAAGACTACAGCACTGCAGTCGTACAGTAATATAGCTACGTCACCGTGGCATTCAAAATATGAATACCTTATAACTCTACGTATAGAATCTTCAATATGACAAATTACTTGGGTAACTACAATAACCGATAATTTATTATGTGATATGACATGCACAGTCGTTATTTATGGACTACAAAGGTCTTATTTACTAGAAACCTCGTATGTATAATATATTTATAGAAATTATTTCCATATTGTAATATAATTAAACATTCTCTCTGCATACAAATTAACAAAGATTCGTTCAATATGTTACCATATTTTACACATTAACAAGTTCCCAAAAAGTATTTTCTATTATTCATATTAGAAAGTAATTTTGTCCATAACAAGTTTACCCGACATTACCGAGTTTGTTCTTCCAACTTTCATTTGAATTTCCATACAATCTGCATGACAATTCCAATCTATTCAAAATGAAATCGAGATGCAATAAATCTTGTTACTGGTCATATTTAAATTTATTTTTTTTATTTATTCATAGAGGCAACAATTTAATTATTACATCAGTTCACGGCGGTCAGTGCATAACGCTCCAGGTCCATATCGCAAATTATGAAATTAATTTTGGTCGGCATCCATAATTAAGACCCGATATCCCCAATAACTTAAGTTGAGTCCTTTAATTGGACAGTTTAATTAAAATATATCCACAAGCTCATCAAATTTGGGTTAATCGTAAAAATTATAAAATTATTCTCATATCAAGAAAAGCGACCAAAATAAATTTACATAATGACCTGAATTATAAAACGAAGACTCGACTATAAAAATCAACTATTTAGGTATCCCAAGAAATATTTGAATTTAACATCAACTACTCGAATAAAAAATTCAATTCAATCTTTTACTAATTCAATTGAACGAATAAAATACTAAAATATTGAACAAAATTCTAAATTAGAATTATTTTGGCACATTGCACACATGCTCTTAAAGAATAAATTGGATCTACAAATGGGCTTTCAGGCTCTAAATGGCCTCGTTGTCTATAAACACTAACAATGTCAAAGGAACCGTTGACCCTTAAGGACAAAATGAAGATCGGATAAAGCAAGGGACATCAGCCTCTGGGTTTAATATTTCGTTTTTTATATTCCTACATTATTTGAGTCTCGGTATTTGAAAATTGAAATTTTCTTTCTTTCTATTGAAATTCATCACAATCTCATCAAACAGATCCAATATTGTGCAAAATAGAACTCAATCCCCTACCATTTTCAATTTGTCGTTTAATTTAACAATAAAGCTACAAGGATTCGAATGAGTCGAATCGGAAACCCATTTAGTTCAATCCGTTTACGGTACATATTGAGTAGCATTCGGTGACGCTCGTGCGAACATCCGTTGACGTAAGTCATAGGGTTGCCAGAGAAATGAGAAATGACGTCTAAAATTACGATAGCGTCATTATAAAACTAACAACTGTTTTAATTTATAAATTCCATTTTAATTTTCTATTCCGAGAATGAACCAATCAAATTGGGTCAGCTGTAAGTTTGTTATACTTGTGTGGTCAATTTTCGCAATTGGTCCAGAAGCGATTGGTATCGTTTATTGAAAACGACGGTTAATGTCTAATATCAGGTGACAGCTCAGTGTGACTTTGGGATACAACGTTTGGGTGGTGTTGCTACTGATTATGGGCATTCGTGACGTTTACAGAACAGGGCCTATTGCTAAGATGCCTTTTTACAATCGTTAACGCTAATAAGAAAACAAATAAACGTATGGGAATGACATATCCGATAAACAGACTTTCATAGTAAGGCTACGGCCTCAAAAGAATTATAATCCAGCAACATGCTAATGTTGGGTGCTAACCCAGTTCCAACTTAGCAACTATTCAGCATGGCCTATACTGTTAAAAATTACGATAAATTCAATATCAAAAAATCTGCTATTTAAAAATTCAAGGTAAATTTAATAAACTAAAATCAAACTAATGTAATAGGTAAAATTGCGTCCCAGGATGAAACCTATTTCATAAATTACCTATAATTCATCACCGTTTCTAACCTAAGTTCTAATCTCGAATAACTTGAGATGGTTTTCTATGCAGGCAATGCCGCGATTAAACGCTAGTGCTATACAATATGCCGTACCTTATTCCTCTGCACACTTTCACCGCCCATACTTCGGTGCCAACAAACGTCTGTGGGCGGTTGCCGAGCTTCAATACAATAATAGCTTATGCTGTAAGCGACATCCACCATATATGTGTTATACCAGGTACAACACTCACGACGTCTTGCCCCGAAGGGATAGGTACAGATGCAACTTGTGTATATACTTCGCTGTACCGCGGAATCAGAAGGAAAATGCTTTTCAACCCGTTGATACCCACTTGATTTGAAATTAGCATTTTTGCCTATTTAAAACAGTGCGTTTATAATCCATAATTCGTGTAGCAGAGGTCAAGAAACTCAGTAAATGTTACATAAAATCTTCAGACACTATCCACGTTTAGCCTAACAGCAGTTAACTGCCAAATTCTTCCATATTTTACTCTAGCCGACGGCTTACTTCAAACTTAACAATTTTATTACCCAACCACGTGTTCAAGGTATAAATAGATGAAATTAGTTGTATATTTAAATCTTACCCGCTACGTTAAAAATATACTATCGGCATCTGAACTATCAATGTCAAGAAAAAAAACGCTCTTACGTCGACTATGACGCGTTTTCAGTACTTCATGTGATCTGTATGATTCTAAAAGTAACACAGACTTTCGTTAAATTTATTTTTATGTTAGCCATTAATATATTTTATCGTAAAAATGCAATTTGTGAGGGTGGGCAAGTTTCTCCGGCTCGAAGGATCAAAAAATCTTGCATTGAGACAATTACAAATGTCATTAAATTGCTACGGTCTTAGTTTTAGTTCTTTTGTTTATTGCTCCAAAATAAGGTTCAATTTGGCAGTATCCAATAAGATCACGTGCGAAACAATGATGTGCCCAAAAGCGAGCGCTTCGTATAAATTCATTTTTATAGGCAGTGAGTTGGCAAGGAGCCTTGAACGGATACAATTAAATTCGCTTTTGTCCCAGTGTTTTTAAAGTTGTGTCCACAATGACTAATACGTTACAGTCTTATTTGATCCACTACTTCAAGAAGTCCGTAAAGCCCAGCACACGTCAATTACGGGATATTGGCCTGTTTTAGCATTACATCGTTACACAGCTTGTGCCTTTATTGCTTGCTATTTTAAAGCTATACTATTTGAATGAGAAGTATTTTCTACATTTTACACGGCATAACATTTGTAAATGAATAGTATCAAATTGTATAAGGACAAAGTCCCATATGAATCGAGTTTGTTGCTCAGAACTGGCCTGATGCCCAATGGGACTTAAATAGAAAGTTTGTAAAGCCAAAGTAATACGATATTAAGAATCCACTAACGCTGCATTGAGTATTTTAAATTGGAAAACTCATTATGCAAGATAACTATGTGACGCGTAGAATACGTGACGGGAGACAAGTTTCAAATCGTATAGAAATAGTTTATGACTTATGAGTAAACAAAGGAAATTCTAAAAAGATAAATGAAAGAAAGATAAGTTAATTTAATGTAATCTATTTCGCCTTAAATGCATAATTAATTGCCGTTTTATTTGTGTAGCAATGAATATTATGAAGCAATTTAGTGTTAAAATAATGCTGGTAGTAGAGAAATTCCGGATCCGACTAATTAAATTCATGAAGTGTTAGTGAAGTTAAAAAGATTTTGAGTTTTGTAAATATTATACTATGTCGCTCATTTGTTTACGCACGATACGAAAAAATAACCTTGGAAAAATAATATTATTTCTGTCAATGAAAACCATTGACCGTCATGTGAACGCGACGTAACAACAATAATAAAATGCCACGAAACAAACGACCGTTGTACGTTACGTCAAATCGAACATAAATTCAAATTCGACCAACCACAATGTCGTATTTAAATTTCGAACATTTGTCACGAATTAATTTGAATTCTGACACGGCTGGGGGCTTGGCCGCGGGAATGTTGCTCCGACTATTTTAGAAATAATCCGTGGCGCATAGTGAAAGCTAGTTTAGTTGCTATTTTTGTGTCGTACAATTTATTGTCAATTCAAAGTGTGTGTAGGCGTCGTGCAGGATTGCGGCTCGCTGCGAAGGGAGCACTGTGTTCTATTTCGCGGGAAATTATCCGAGCTATTAAAATTAGAATAAAACTGATATGCGCGCGAGTTGCGCGTCGTTTAATTTCCGTTTCATTTTATTTAGACACACGACAAATGTACTTAATATATTTCTTACGAATCATATTATTAATGTTATAAATGCTCTTGAAGACCGATCAGATTTTGATAAAATTTTACACATAGATAACACAAGTTCTAGACTATCATATTGGTCAATCTTTATCCTGTAAAAGTAGGTTGAAGCAGAGGAAGCCGCGCGCAATATTTAGTATCTTAATACCTTAAGCCCAGATAGAAAGTTGCGGTACTGTTGTCACGCAAAGCGATAACAAGAGATTGTAACGTAAATGCTTCCTCATTTTTTGCACTACGTTACCAACTTCCTGATGTTCTTTGGACGTTGACATCGCTTCCGCGCCCTTACGCGCAAAAACTTCTGCCAAATACACTCGTGATTGATGACGTCACTATCTACGAAACGAAGAATGGATTTGAATAGTAAATAACAATGAAACAGAGGCTAATTACGAACAGTTCAGTAATACTTGACAAAATACTCTTTAGGTTACTCGCGTGACTATTTCCGAAACCGGAGGTAGACTAATTAGAAATGACGTTCCAAAAAGAAATTATTATGAAAAAAGTATCTGAATAATACACTTGTGACTATTACGAAGCATACTGTGGCTTTAAAATATTAAAAATATAAGAAAAGAGGTTGATTACGAAGCTAAAGTCTTTCATTCTTATCGAAACTCATTCTTATTTTCTGACGTCACTATCTATGAGAGTGTAGCTCTTAATAATAAAAATGACATGGAGACAGAGGTTCATTAAAGCCGGCAGCGTTGTGTTCAATAATACTTAACATTAATACGTCATCGAAAGGCATACGTCATTACTGACGTCATTATCTATGAAACAGTAATTGATTAAAAAGAGGTTAATGATTAGGCGACAGTCGTCTCCAATAACACTTGTCGAATCAACTTTGGGACTATAGAAGTGCACACTAATATTTAAAGTGGAGTATTTGTATTTATTTTTAAGCGGCTTCAAAAAAGGGAAGAGGTTCTCAATTCGTCTGTTTTTTTGTTACCTCAGAACTTTTGATTGGGTGAACCGATTTATATGATTTTTTTTTATTTGAAAGATACGTTTGGTCCCATGTAAATTTGATTGTTGTTGGACCCTTGCCTTCAGAGGTATATCAGAAAACTCTTCAAATGATGTCAACTACAATGTCCTCAAACTCAAAAAATCTTTTTCATACTGACGGGGCTGCAGGCAATGCTACCCTTTGATATAAGAGAGCGGACCTTTGTCGCTATAGAAAATCGAGCCCAGATCGAAACCTAACTTCAACAATACCTAACTATTAATCCGTAATGTAGAACTCGTGACCGATTGGCGTCACAATCTCCGTGAATCTGCGTAAATGATATAAATGTTATATCTAAAATAACGTGACGCTAACCATGTGTGCTGGCTAGGGATGCCAGCTTTCTAACTTCTTGTTTGTACGTTGATGTGTCCTAGGAGAGAATTTCAAATTGCACCAGGAATTATCTGGTCAATGGTTTCACGATTGTGCAAGGTTTTGAGGATTCTAAGGAAGTTCTTAAAAATACCAGGACAAAAAAGAATTTAATAGTTTGAATTACTTTTTAAAGTTGCAACAGTTATCATCTGGTCAGTGGTCCCACGATTCTGCAAGTTGTTGAGGATTCTACAGAGGTCTTTGAAACATGCTTGACTAAAGATGGGTTTTTAAAGTATGAATTCCTTGATTTTTTAATATAAAGTATTCTAGACTTGCAGTAGCGTGGCATACTAAGTTCAACCCAAAAAAGGGTAGAAATAAGTAATGTAAAGTAAAATTATTGTTGTTTTCGGTACTTCCAATTGTTAAAAATTGTGTACCAGTCTACAGTTGCATTACAAAATGTTTGATCTCCATGGTCCAATAGGATATGAGACAACCGTAAAGAATTAGGCAGCGCGTTCGTTTTGTTAAGTTTAATTATAGTTTATTCCCAATGCACAAAACTTGTATTTCATTGTGAGTCTATTTAGAATATATAAATTTGAAAAAACATACATAAATTTGAACCATTGACTACTAAAATCTATTCAGCAAACGTTGGAAAACCTTCATGTGAGTTTGTTTAACTAACATCAACTATTCCAATGTTTACCATTACTGCATCGATACAGTTTCTCTCGGGTATGTAGAGGTGAATGGAACTAGTCCGATTGATAAACGACTGAACGCAACTTTCATCTTAATGAGACAATACATTAGGGTACAGAACGTGGTTCAGTCATTCGTTCATTAATTTTCTGATTAGTGTGTAGTTTTGTGTTTGACTTTGTTGTTTCTGTCGAATATTTTAAACTTTTTTAATTTGAAACAATTGAATGTTTCACGTTAAAACAAACATATTATTATATTAAAATTGTTACCGGACAATGTCAATATATAATAGATATTGAAGTTAAACTAATATGGTAGGTCTTTATTAGAGCATCAGAAGCCAAAAAACATTTGTTTGAATTTTTGTCTGTGTGTATGACACGCATCACGAAAGACTATACGGAATGTTCATCAATGTATTGTCAGAGATCTTACTTAAAGTATAAGTTCCATTTTATCCCGGGAAATTATAAAACGGACCTTTTATCCCTGAAAAACTTTCTCATAGGGGTCGAAGTCGTGAACAAAAAGTACTTTCATATAAACGTATAAATTTCATTTATTCCGCCATTTCAGAAAAGAGACTTTCTTCTGACATTATTCGATCCAAAAATCCTTTTAAGGTGCACTCAGCCGAAAAGAATTCAGAGCTTTTAAAAATACAATTATAAAATGCGGAAATCGTAATGTTGTCCATAAAAATTCAACGCAGTCATGTTTCAGTGCGCAGAAAAAGCGCTTTCAGGATGACGCGTTCACAAATAAACTGCAGAAACGACAAATTACAGTGTGCACCTGAAAGATTTTATGCCATTTAGTAATAACTTTGTCGACTTGAACTTTTTAGCTTGTCAGATGATTAATAACCTTAAGAACTTTTGAAGTCTAGAGTTATCACTGAGCATTATAAGATTACATCTCTGTCTCGATGATAAGTAAGGTTTATTGACTTATTGGATCTAATAGATATCAAAATAAAACTATTATTTGGATTTTATCGTGTTTTTTTTATATTATAATTTAATCCCGATGTTTCAAAGGCAGCCTTCGTGGTCACGGGGTGGACTGAAGGTGTTGGTCGTCCGAAAAGTTGGTTACAATATCTACATACATTTTACAATTATACAATTAAAAAAAAATCCTTGTCTACATCATTATGGATCTAGTAGTCCAAAGTGAGTAGTGTTGTTGCTGTTAAAAGTAGTACCATTTACCATCCATTTGAACAAATAAGCAAATAAGAAACAGACATTACTAATTTGCATTTACAACGTAAACCTTTGATAGTACACGAATCCTCTACGTAGCAATAAAATCACTCCCCACTTTCCCTTCCAATGAGTGAGATGCCGAACATGATTGTACGTCTAGACGGTGCGATGTCACAGCTATTTTTACAACGTTTGTTGACGAGTGGAAAGTGCGACGTCATCAGCACGCCATATTGTTTTCGGTACAAAGATTTAATTTTTAAATTTTTATTGAAGACTGATTGATGATTGTGTTTACTTTTTTGCGTCGTTAAAACTGTTGAATATTGTGGATGACGTCTGTAAAAACTTACTGTGACGTAGCGTATATGTTGGCCTAGGCAGAGATGCAACGAGTACACTTACACGATATACCCCATCTGTAGGATATACACAGGTGCCTTCAAAATAACTTTTTATGTCAAAGCCTGTACAAATAAATAAAATTCTATTTTCGGTCTGAATTTTAGAAAAAGGTCATTTCTCTGTATTCATATAGTCACGCAACAAATAAGTACTTGATTATTGTGATGGTTTATTTGATCAATATTAAAAGACGTTATTTATCTAAGGACGGAGCATTGCTGTAATAACAAGTCTGTTTCTCAGCTTTGTTTATCTGACAGCCAACTAGATTCAAGTTGTATCTCAATATTAGCCAATCACAACGGCCCTATATCTACGCACTGCGAAGGCTGCCATGCCGTCAGCACTGAGAAACCTACTTGTTATCACAGCAAACATAGAGCTTAGATAAATAACGTCTATGAATATTAGGGTACAAGAAGTAATCTAAGCTATTATATGTCCAACAAAATCTCAAATCGTCGCACACACACGTTTAATTTCTCTATGTATGTGTCCAACAACACTATAATTATTTCTATTACCATAAATGTACAGTCCGCAAGAGCAGTCCTACTGTTCTTCACATTATCCCAAATGACATTAACCCATTAGGAAGTCTCCTATTACTTTCCTACAGCAATTTGGCACGTCCAAATCCTCGGTATCACATATCAATTGGCTGTGAATGTTTTCACTTCCTTTTCGTTCGGTGCCAAGACATTACAGTATCGTATGTTTCAATAAAACTTGTAGAAAATGTAAATAAACTGATATATAATTGGATTACCTGGATTTTGTATATTAATATATTTTTGGGTCGCCAGCATAACATACAGTAATACATAATTTATTTAAAACTAGTTTGTGCTTGCGGCTTTGCCCGCGTGTAAGAATTTCCCAGAATAAAAAAGTTATATCCTTTCTAAGGTATCAAACTATCTCAATACCAAATTTCATAAAAAAATGTTTAGTAGTTTTTGAGTTTTTCGCGTTCAGACAGACAGATACGGCAGGGGACTTTGTTTTATAATTTGTAAAGAAGAAAAGACTAATATATTACTAACTCGATAGCATCTCGAGGGCCAGGACAGCTTACTTATACCACGTAGAAATTTTAATAAAAAACTTCAAAACTTCGCCATTGGTGTTTGCCCATTGCGATGTGATTTGCACCCTGTCAAATGTAACAGTCTCAGTAGCGTGGCCAAATGCAATCATATTTAATATGTCAATCCAAGTTAATAAATCAATCCCACTGCCTCTCAAAATGATGCTTCATTAAACTTCATGAATTTTTTTCATTGAATCTCGTCAAATGTTAAATTCTATTAACATAATCGGTTTCTTTTCAGGTATTGTTTTTACTTGATTATCACTTTCACAAATCGTAGAATATTATATTTTAACCGACTTCAAAAAATGGAGGAAGTTCTTAATTCGACTGTATTTTTTTTGGTTATCGTACATTTTTTCATGTATTTATCTAGCTAAATAAGCAATTTAATTATTCACCGACGCCGAAAAATGGGTAACCAGTATATTTGTAGGTAATGTTAAATTTTGTTTTTGTTTTTAAAGGTGTTTGAAAGCGGTGTAATTTTTGTGTGACTAAAGGCTCGACCACACACCGTACAGTATAAGCTACTATCAACTTTTATGTAATATGGACATTGTAAAAATATTTTTTATCCCTGTACTCGTTCTAGCCATAGTAAACACGTAAACACTTTAAACAATTTTAAACATAGATATCTATAATATAAATCTTTATTGAACATACCAATTAAAAATTTTATCTGTCAATAAAACGCGAAACAATAGCCTTTTTTATATCTAAAAGAAATCTGCCAAACGCTAATGACAAAAAATTTAAGTGATAAACTTAATTTATTTAATACTTAAAATTCTGTCTGGTAATTATTGCGTTAAGTGAAACGTCAGTCGTCAAAAAACGTTGATTTTCTACGTAACGCATGCGTTTGCGTCGATAATCATCGGCAACCATCCGTGGAGTGATTAAATTAACAAACAAGATTCTAGTACTTTCTGTGGTACGTTTAAATAATAACAATATAATAATACCAGTTCTCTGAAACCTACTACTTTTATTTCTTTTATAGACGCACGATAAATTAACGCTACTGCACCTAATGGTAAGTAGAGTGGGGTCCAATAAAATGTCGACTGACGAGAGTTGATTACCCGTCGACAGTCGACACAATTATGCCTGTCTGTTGGAACTGGATAAGCATAGGCTGATCCCGGAAAGCTACACAATTACGTGGGCCACTATGGCATGTTTTAGCACCTTGTGTACACTAGATATACAATATGTCTTACCACCAGCATTTGACAATCGTGTATATGTGCATAGTGTGGTATATTATAACTATAAATCAGATGGCTTTAGTATCCTAGTTAGGCTATAAACTCTGGGTAATAAGATCGATTAATTAACCGGAAAATATGGGCACTTGAGCGGCTTTAACTATCCGCGTGCGGTGGTCGTTGGATACAAAATTTACATCGTCGGGTCCAGTGCAATACCGCGTAAGTAATGAAAAGTGCAAAATCGAGAATATTAATGCAAAGTAAACAGAAGCACTTTCAGTATTAACTCTTCCGTGAAAATCTTTTTTGTCACTTACGCGATATTAATTAATGCTTGTTTCGCAATATTGCAATAATCCAAATAATATAATTTTTCATTAGTAAATTTCCATCACCCTCGTTACCAATTGAGTTACGCCTTTTATGACTTTGATGTCGCTAAAAGCACTAATAAGGTCATGCACCTCGACTCATTTTGGTGCTACAGTCTCTATAAGGAGGTATTCTAAAGGTTTTAGCGTGCTAGTGTTAAACGTCAGTGCAAATACATATTTCGTAATGTTTTCTTACAAAACAATTGGAAGGAACGTTACTATGTGCTTATTGAAACGTATAGCGATAAATATAAGGAAAATAACAATGGATTTGGATGATACTGATGGTATGAACTGTTCTGCTCATTTCGCTTACTATTTCTAATTGCTAGGGGTACTAGAGGTATAAATTATAAGCATAATATAATACTTCATGATTCCTGAGAGGGTTGTGCACTCGTATGGAAATTTGAAATTAAATACCTATTTTGCGAGTATATAAATAAACTGCTCTAAATAACAATAAAAAAACTAATTCTATTTTTTTTCCTCTTTATCATGTACACATAAACTGATGTTGAAAAGAGCAACACCAGAGTTTCTTGCCCTATCTTCTCTGGTGAGAACTGCTTTCCGAACTGGTGGTAGAGTTAATATTGACGGAATCTAAACAACGTATAACATTTTTCAGATTCGAATAAATCATTTCAAATTTTAACAGACATACTGTGTTCTGTTTTAACATATAAGCCACATTTTATCCCAGAAAGTAAAGCCTGACCAGAAAACAAATCGCGCCATGTTTTGGTAAAATATGGAACTAATTTCTTGTAGCCACTAACAACGTGAACTTTAAAACGAAAAATCAAAAGTGGCGGCCACAAAGTAGGTTTTTCCTGGTCAAGCTATGTGACTTCCATATGGCACGATGATACTTTTGTTCCAAGAAAGATGTTACACAAATAAAGCCTTATATGTACCTATCGCTTTAAAAAATAATGTGTATCTGTCATATCAAAGTCCATAACGGCAGTTTATAATAAGCGATCCCAATCCTAATATTGGATACGATTCCGAGAATAAACCAATAAAAATAAGTTACTTTTAAGCTTGTCAATAATGCCTTGATTTGATTGATCCGTTTTTGCGATGAATTAATACCCGTTTTCAATAAACGATCTAAATCTCAATCTTCAATGCGATTCCGAGAATGAACCAATCAAAATAACTCATTTGCAAATAAAAAAAAACTGTTCTGATTGGTCCATTTTTAAGACAGATCGAAAAAGGAATTTGTATCGTTCATTGAAAACGGCTGTAAAGGACAAAATTTGCAACAACCGCCTCAGGTTAAAAATAACCGCGACATCCACAACGGGCCTTGTTGATAATCAGCACATTTCACACCACATGGCGCCTGCGCATGATCGTAAAACGTTATGTTATATCGCTAATGTCATTGACTCTTTGGCCCTTATTATTATGTTATAAGATATATATTTTCATTTCTTTTTAACTTTGCTCGGCTACTTATATTTATACCTATACCTCGGTTGTCTGATTCGTAACAAAGTTCAAAAGATTACCCGCTGGCCTAATTTAAAGATGACATAAAAAGTTCACTTATATTGCACCAGCCCTTTTGAAGTCAATAGAGAACATAGTACATACACAGGTTTATCGATATATATGTAGATAGTACACACTAAGCTAGAACCTCAAGAAAGCCCATAAGCAATTATTCTAATACTTCAAATAGATTAACTCCTAGTTAACTACCGATCTGGCTGAATATACTTTCAGTAGTACGCGTGAAGGCGAAATAATGTCACTATAAAGGCTTCCATTCACGCAATACCGAAGAAAAAACTAGTAAATAAAAGAATCTTTAATCTATTTGTTCAAATTAGTTGTCTTGCATAGTCACTATTCGGTATGGACCAACAGCACGTGGCTCAAGTTAGGCGGTATCAAGCCGGCCGTAGCCACTTTTAAGCTAATTTGTTTGGTTTGCTAATACGCTCAGACTTAAGATCATGTTTCAAGGATTATTAAGAACCGTCTGCGTCTTGAAGCACATTATGGGTAAGCAGATATATTATACACATATAAGCCATCCGCCATGAATTCTTAATTCCTAGCCATAGTAGTAAATACATGATTTTCTAATCAAAAATCATTCACATTTCAAATAGAATCTAACGAATTCAACAAAATTATATGAAGCATAAACATTTATTATTATTTGTGTATGGCTTTTGTTATGGTATTCGATATTTATATCTTGCTTCACCCTTAAGAGGCAAGTAAAAAACCAATTCGCGGGACCTTAATGAAAATATGAAGTTATAAATTGATTTATACAATATAACACGTATTGTAAAACCAAATCCCAGAATAAAATAAACAGCCTTGAAAACCAAGGATACAAAGAGAACGCCTGAAATAAATCGCAACTGATCATATTGTGTTCAATTAGTTTTTTCCTGTAGTTACTAAATCGCTTGTGCACAATGGACGCGTGTTTTTGCCTAGCGTTGCGCAAGCGCGCGCGCTGGCCGATCATGCGTGAAATCGATACTACGTCTATTCCTTCAGTGTTTATTATTTTATGTGGCATTTTTTCACGCTGATACAGAAAATATAATATGTTACCTTTTTTCTGCCTTGGGATGCGTTGAAATGCTGATAATTATAAATGATTTGATACGATCCATAAAGTTTAAATGATTTCAGGGCTCATGAATATGTTTGAGTTTGTTTATTCCTAATTTTCCTGACGCCTAAACTCATGGCCAGAACTAAATGTAATACATAACATATACTTAACAAAACAAAAACCTGATCGCTATAATATGATTGACTAATAATCATCGCATAATAAACTCGAATGGATGGACACTTAATTGTCAAAATTGGTTTACTAGGAGCGCTGCAACACGACTTATACATACACACATGTTTACAAAAGATTCATTGTCCTTTGCTTCACCGTAGTCGGATAAATTCAGTATATCTATACTTTAAGGTCGCAGGAACACGCTGGATGATACCGGCTTTCGACAGGTCCCTCTGGAAATCTTTGGGGGAGCCCTACGTTCAGCAATGAGCTTTATGTAGCTGATGTTGATGATGATGGCGATATGTTTACTTTCAAATTGAGCATTCATATTAATCTCCCATTTCTTTACAGGTGGTGGCTCGTCGCTCCGACCTGAAGCTGATCGTGACCTCAGCCACCATGGACTCGAGCAAGTTCTCCACATTCTTCGGGAACGTGCCTACTTTCACCATTCCCGGACGGACCTTCCCCGTGGAGACGTTCTTCGCTAAGAACGTTTGCGAGGATTACGTAGATGGCGCTGTTAAACAGGTCAGTTTAGAAAAATGTTTTAATAGTCCCACCAATCATACATGTTTGCTAGTGGTAGAGTGTATTTTATATTCGCCCGTATAGCGACCACAGTACACAAGGTGTTAAAACCCGTCATAATGGCCCACGTAATTGTGCCGCGTTCCGGGATCAGCCTGTGTATATCTGATATTGGCGATAACCATTATAAAAGGCGTCTTCGGGCGTCATTCGTTTTTGGACAACAGGAACTACGTTTTCGATTCCAAAACACTAAGACTTGAATCAAATATTCTTGAATAATGCAATCATTTCTCTCAGTGTAGGTGGAACTTGCAACAGTACTACGACAAACATTACCCGGTATAAATGACTCCACATCATGGCTTCCATCTGCGTCATTCCACCCAACATCACCTCCATGACACGTCGAATATTATTTTAATAAATTAATTTTATATTTACACACGCAAAAATTGCACGAATCCTTGAACTTTTGAACATAAACACAAAAACGCGTCTCGAGCCAAGCCGGTCATGATATTGTCTCTTAAAATTGGGAGTTGCGCCAAACGTGCCGCCAAATAATTCACGCACTTTATTGTCATTAAAATATGTAGAGCGTACCTTAAGGATTTCGTATTAAGGGATTACAAATGTTCTATTTCATTATATAAAAACTTGATGTGCCCGCGCGCCTTCGCCCGCGAGGAAATCAGTGTGTAAATCTCGACCCACGAGATTTTTTACGACCACGCAAGCTCAACAATTATCGTCATAATATGACAATTACTGTTGAAGAACTTGCTGAAATATTATTTCAGTTAATTTTAGTGCAAGGCGTTTCTAAGCATTAAAACAATGCATGTAGGAGAGCACCATCGCCCATAATACCCATAGGTATAGGTATAGGGAAGGTATTATGGGTGCGTTTCATTTGAGGGTAGGAATGAGGATTAAAAGGCGAAGGGAGATTTACTGCGCAGCGCCACGCCGCGCCGCCGGCAATCTCAAGACAGTACGAAACGCAAAAGCAAAGCTGACACCTACGTCGATCTTCTGAAAGTTAGTCCTCCCTTATAAATCACAGCCTACAATTTTTAAGCCGAGCAACGAAAGATAAAGGCGTCTTTCCGTGAACGATACTTTATTAAGCTCGCTTCACATTTAAATTAATACAGTTGCCGTGATTAGAGAGAAAAATAAAAGTGAAAAAAATTGACGTCGCCTACTCGGAGACACTATATATCACTCCAAAAACATCTTTAATCCTCCACGATTTATATAACAGTTGACTCTAAATCAGTCCAATCTAACAACTTGCGATTTTATGTAAATATTATCTTACTGGTTATATTTTACATCCGTACACAAGATGTTAAAATTCGCAACAGTGGTCCACGTAAGTGTCGCGTCCCGGAATCAGCCTGTGTATATCCGGTTCTAACAGGCCGGCATAATTGTGTCGACTGTCAAGGGGTAATCGTCTCTCGTCAAACAGACGGCAATAAACAAATACTGCCACGTACAGACGTTCTTGCTCATACTTGTACTCATTTTCGGTGAACCATAACGATCTATGGCCGCACCATAAACTGTCTCCAAAATCATGCGATATATCACTCTAAATATCATAAATCTCACTTCATACACAATGAAATATAGTGTACATTTGAAATTAGGAATAAAATTAATAAAATAAAGCACAAGGTACACCAAAGAATTCAGCTCTGGCTGGCAGGTAAGGGGAAATAAAAAATAACGCGTCGCGATCTTAGTATGTATCTAATCTAGTCCTGCATACATAGATTATTTATAAGTATTTCCAAGGAGATTTTCTTCAACAAATTCTATAACAGGTGATGCCCGTCCAGTTCGCAGCGTGTGGCTTTGCATCAAACGCAGCGGCGCATATTATCTCAAATTGATTGCGCACCTAGTATAGACTGCGGCCTGGATGCCTGGTAGACAGCTGGGCAGGCCGCTGGGGTTGCCATGGCAACGGAGCAATAACCCCAAATAGGATTGTATTGTGTGGGAGAGATGTTACGATGTTTTAGTGCTATAAATAGAATTGTCTTCAATTTGGATTTTAAAGATTATTATTGTGAATTTTCCCTGACAAAATCATATTGCGTTTTTCAACTTAATGTCAGTCCGGCATCTAGAATTTGTGACCGATATGGTCATGGGCTTGTCCCCTATCACATAATGGGAGGGAATACACACGGCGGAGAGTGGATGCACAATTGACACCTAGACCTACCCGTTGGGTGATATAAGGCGCGTATGTGTGTGTGTATGTTTTTTTAATGTATTTCACTTAGCTTCAACATTTGTTGTATATTATTTATCGTAAACAAAATATTCTGATAGGACATAAATCGCTTAACCTTCTATATACCCTATAAACATATTTACCCAGTAATCCCTATTAAAATCACTGTCTAAAATATCACTTTGCAAATCCACAAACATTATATTCCCTTACAGCAACAACACTCTGTGAAGAACCTAAAGTCAAATATTTTGCGGTTAATTAAGGTCGATTAACGGACACCGCAGTAATAAATATTTTTAGGGCCCAACTGTCCGTCAACTGACCAATTAACAGCTGACCTCGGTGAAGGAATTATGTTGTGTTGATACGCGCCCTTTTAAATTGTGATGGTGAGAAATGGCCTATATAAAAATGCGTGTTTGGAGGTCAAGTAAAATTGGTCACGTTTTAAATCCTTAGATGAATGTATAACACGGTTGACGATAGGCAATTTGTAATAATTAAAATAAAACTATTTTACGAATTTTATCGCGGTTTTTTATATTATAATTTTCTCCTGACGTTTCGAAGACTTTGCAGCCTTCATGGTCACGGGGGGGACTGAGGTGTTAGTAAAGCGCGGTAAAATCTTTTATTTTAATGTCTAACATTTGCGTAAACGTAAGAAATCACAATTTGTAGTAATTTCCTGAAGAATTATGGTTTGTAAGTAACCTTGGTGAGCTGGGATGTCCAAATATGACAGCTGACTTGACACGCATGTTCTCAAGAATACACTAGATAGTGGTCGCGATATTCATAATAAAACTGGTGAAAAACCCGTTATAGTTGGTAATGCATTATTATAGGCTACGAGCTGTGTTTAGAGGTCAACATAATTCTGACAATCGTCACGCAAGCAACACTGTTTCAATTGTATTAAGCAGGTGCATCCATTAGCTGTGTAAGATTATTTTGTTTATTACTAACTTTATGTAAAGGAGTTTTCCGGGATAAAACTCTCGCTTTATATTTTCCCGGGATAGAAAGTAGCCTTTAACCTTCCCAGGTTTTTAAACAATCTCCATATCAAATATCATAAAAATCCATTAAATAGATTTTGAGAAAATCGTTAATATACAAACATTTTACAATTTGTATAGATTATTTATTATAATATTATCGCCTTAAAATCTTGTCCTTGGTCGCAATATCAGCTTAACAATCTAAAAAAGTCCTTGATTTAAAATCCAATGCCAAAGCTCCAAGTTTAGTATTTTGTCATTGAACTCATTAAGGTATTTGGTTTGTTTCTTAAAAGATTTCAAGGCTTAAGAGACAAGGACTTTTTAATTCCTCGAATTAAAGGTTTTAAACTATTTTTAGGTTTTTTACAAGTCCCAAGGACAGAGGTATTTAAACTTGATTTAAGGAAACTCCAGGTAATAATGGTGATTTATTTATTTGTTTGCAAGAATCATTGTAACAATTACATGGTTACTCCGTTTTTACGGTGTGCTATTTTATAGCTACATCACGAGGTATATCATATTTTGTTGATAATAGGTATGCTGCGCCTGCAAAGAGTTTTGTTTATTTTTAACCGACTTAAAAGAAAGTAGTTTCGATACACGTAAGTATGTATGTTTGTATGTCCGCGATTTTTTCAGAAACTACTGATTCTATTTGGATGAGGTTTTCACTGTTTAATTTTATATTTTTAGGAAAGGTTGAGTGTATAATATATAAGGATGTCGTGTAAATCTTCTGAGATTTACAATGGAACTCTACAATAACAGTAAATGATTCACGATTGCTGCGTATATCTATGTATTATTAACTAATAAAAACGCAAAAGACATAATAATAATAATCTCAGCCCTGTATTATATACTTGCCCACTGCTGAGCACGGGCCTCCTCTACTACTGAGAGGGATTAGGCCTTAGTCCACCACGCTGGCCTAGTGCGGATTGGTAGACTTCACACATCTTCGAAATTTCTATAGAGAACTTCTCAGATGTGCAGGTCTCCTCACGATGTTTTCCTTCAACGTTAAAGCGAACGATAAATTCACAAAGAATACACACATGAATTTAGAAAAGTCAGAGGTGTGCCCTTGGGATTTGAACCTGCGGACATTCGTCTTGGCAGTCCGTTCCACACCCAACTAGGCTATCACCGCAAAAGACATAAACTGTTAATAATTAGTTATACTAACTCTCAACAAACTCAATCGAGAAACTAAAACCTAGAGAGAATGGAAAACAGAGTGATGAAATAGAAACTGGTAACGTCTAAACCATGAAGAAGCTTGAAGCCCAAATAATCCCATTGCTTGTCTCCCTTAAAGAAATCCTTGTGCGCTCGGTCTCGCACCGAATGCACGGCCATGCACGAGGAGATATTTGTTACGGCCCTAGGCACACGGTTAAATGTGTATACGTCATGTTTGTCAATTCACATTAAAGCCTATAAGGACTCGCGAACATTTCCTGATCTTCGCCCCTCCTCCCATCCTGAAAGGTTTCCTTATCCTTTCCCCACACTTCCTTCCCAGCTATCTCCTAGCCCCTCCCAACTTTCCTCCAGGACCCTGCAGTCGCTAAGCCAGGTCCAGTCCAGTATCCCATTCGCAGGTTTGCCCCGGTTTTGACTGTGAGGTCCGAAACATTAAAAAAACTTTCCTTGCAATCTACTTCATTTTTTTATTCATAAAAAAATCTTGATTCTATCAAAGGTTCATGAACCTTTTTACCATTACAATTTGCCTTAAAATTTCCAAATTCGGTAAATATATTGAACAAGCTCGGCAACCCAGCCGGTGTCGATGAACTCCCCGTCCCTGTTCCCGCTCGCACAGCCACGCAGATAAGTCCACAATCACATTCACAATGATATTGCAATTCGCAACCGTCGCTCCGCGTTGCGTAACCGACGTGCTCGCTGTTTGTCTCTTTAATCATTTTTAATATAATGAAGAGTAAAATTGTTTTTTCTTTTTAATCTTTATTTAATGAATAAGCATAGATGAGTAAAATTGGTGCGTCTGGAAATCTTTGGGGGACTCTTATGTTCAGCAGTGGACTTTATGTGGCTGATGATGATGATGAAGAGTAAAATTAAAACTTACTTATTGTAAACATGACGGCCAATATACTAGTTTAAAAGTTGCATCTTCTACAAATTGTATGGAAAAAGTGTGTTTAGTAATTTCTGACCTTTTAAGTACAAACCTCTATAGTCCCATAGAAATTTTGATCCTTATTAACAATAGGATCGATTGGCAGCAAAATTTTGCGTAATTTTCCATATTCTTCCTTACTACTATTTATACCTTTAAAAATAAACAGTCTAAGAAAGTATTTTATTAACCTGCCCTTTCTGCTCCGTTTCAAAAATCCATCCTATATTTCATTCGCCCTTTTTAATATTGAAATAAATGGTCTTCAATATGTAGTCGAAAGATTACCCTTTTTAGTCTGTTAAAAGATTTGGCTTATTTATTAACGGAATTACAATAAGTTCATCCCCAATGCATCCCACAATAATTATATTAATTTGACGTCCATATTACCTAGGTGGCCAGTGAAAACCAGTGCTGTGGATTACCACATCATAAAACAGCTTATACTGAAATGACAACCTAGTTCTCGCAGTGTGGACTTGAAACTTGCATCTATTTCTTTTGTATATAATATGTCCTTCTACTGCAACAATATCTTTAAATAAATATCAGCGTGTATTTAATTTAAACTGAGTGACACACATCAAACACACAAATAACCTTTAACCGTTCATTACCTAAGTGATTAACATTCAGTAAGCGAACAGACCTAGGCGTGTCTAGTTACTGGTACAGTGCCAATCACCTATCGATTTCGGCTCATTAAAACGACAGTTTACGAGCTAAGGTGCGTCGACCTCTGCGTGCAAACTGCGCTTCGATACATACGTTTCACTTTACATGAGATTATATTTCGCGTGGACTTTTTTTTTGTGCGGGCACGTTTATTTGACACCACTTTATCTGATGATAAGGCAAGTAAAAAAACAAAACAAAAGAAAACATAAATAAACACCGAGTAATGCCTGAGGGAAGTTCATGTGTAATGATGGGTTGGGTTAGGTTAGGTTGTAAAAGGCGAATAAATAGGGCTTAGAGGGATTCGCGGGATAAGCAGTGGGGGTTTGCTTGCTCTACTACTCCAATTCAACCGACTCGAGATGGACAATTCGGGTGATCCGTCTCCCACTGTGGTCAACAACATAGGCGTTCATTAAGTTTGAGAGCACCTTACCCCCCTCGTTTAAAGGGGACCGCCCTGCGGCATCGCGCAGGGACGGTCGGGCCACCCGCAATTATCCTAGTGCAACAAGATACCCTGGGCCCGTCTCGTACGGTCCGTAGAAGAGCCACCGCGGGTTTTGGTCGGTATGCCGGTGTAGGATTTACACAGGAATAGAGACTCGCTCGGATGATGCTTTAAGTGTTTATTAATATACATCTTTTACGATCGTAATTATTGAACGATCTAGAGCATGCCTAGTATATACATTATTAGATATAATTTCTTGAGGCTCAGTTTCCTTGCCGCCTACTCTCGATAATCGGAAATACGCACATACTATACACACATAATCTTCGTCTAATATTTAACGAGCAAACTTGTTAATCTACTTTGATCGGTTTGCGTTACTGACGTCAAAGAGTGCATAATATTTGCGCACACGTTACGTTTAGTCTATTTTAATTATTACAATAATGAACTATTTCATTATGTTTAAGTTTATGCTGTCATGTGGTTTTTCCACTAACGACAACTAATGTAGATAGTATATTTGATACTCTCCTTACGATATTGGAAGGCCTTTCTTTTAAGGAAGTCTTGATTTTTGTATCACCTTTCGCTGTGTGTATTCCGTCCTATGATGTGATAAAGTGCGAGCCTATCGCCATATCGGGTAAATTCCGGATTCTGAGCTGATACTGAGTCAAAAAATCCAATATGTCCGACCCGAGGCTCGAACCCGAGACCTCAGCACTGAAGTACCGTAATACAACTACGACGCCAACGCGTCATGTACAGATTAATATCTAAAGATAATTCATTTTATGGATACGGATTTAACCGCCTGATGTCGATAAACATCTCGTTCAGATAAAATATGGAACTATTATCGCAATGAATGCACATTGACGCAAATGCTAGACTTGCTGTTTTTTATAGTTTTTGTTGTACTGTATTTTAAATCTGGTTGAAGACGAGCTTTAATAATAACAATGTAAGCCGTATATTATATACTGTCCCATTGCTGGGAATGGACCTCCTTTAAAATAAACTGAAAATAAACTGCTCTAACGAAATTAACACATTAGCCTTCTTCTGGGGGTTTATTAAAGATCATTTTAATAAAAGTAATTGCTTAACAAATAGCAAATAGCGGTGATAAAACTCCGCATTTTATGAAACGAAATGTCACCATCGAACCATTTTCGGCTTTAACTTCGCAATCGGCTAATGGATTAATAAAACGTTGTGGACAAAATTTCATCAAATGTAAGTGGAATTACTGGAGTGAGTTCGTACGAAATAAAAATACGAAATAAATTGCGTATTATTTGACGTAAGAACTGACGTTGAAAAAATGAAATCTATATTTTGTGAGAGACATACGCACACATTCACCCCTTTCATCTCCGCAGGGGTAGGCAAAGGCGCAACTGATGACTCACTATCTGCCGTGTGTATTCCGTCCCATAACGTGATAGGGCGCGAGCCTATCGCCATAGCGGTCACAAATTCAGACTCCAAGCTAATGATGAGTAAAACCCAATATCAATTTGCCTGCCCGAGGATCGAACCCGAGACCTTAGCACTGCAGTCGTACTGTAATACGCCACGGAGACAGTCAGACATAAAATTAGATTACAGTTGAGCGATAGTAATGGTCTGACACAACTGAGTAGCATATAATTTTGAGGATTAAAAGCCTAACCTTATTCATTAAATAAAGATTATAAAAAACTGATTAGCATTTCTGTGTTCTCTTTTAAGGATAATGGTGTCAAATTATATTTGTTTTCATCAGAATGCCAGGCTCAATAGTAAATACCAAAATCCATCTGCGGCATCAGATCACAATACTAAAACAATTTCGCTTATTGTTCTGTTTATATTCTGTTCTTAATGAACTGAATCGAAATGACCTAATTTGATTTCGATGTGCCAATTCGTGCCAATACGTCACAAAATACCGTTATTGTTTTGCGGGCATTCCTTTGTCCCAATTGGGCTAGATATATATCAATTTTAAGGATGCAGGCAGATGGTCGTTCGGATGGTCCAGATATCTTGCTAACCTACTATGGATACAAAGTTATATGATGCATTGAAAGCATAAGATAATATTTTTAGTAGCCGTGATGCTTGCCACTCCTTAGCTTACTTACTTACTTCGCTTAGCTCTTATAAACTATTCAACGGATTTTTATGCAATTTTCAGCAATAAATAAAGTGTTTCAAGAAGAAGGTTTATACATATGTATTATACATATTATATTACAGAAAAGCCGAAAATATCAAAGATTTGTGCCCCATATCTACATTGCTGTGCCAAAAGCCCGGAACGAGGTCACTAGATGAACTATAACCATGAATACTAATTCCATGAAAGAAATTTCTATTCATATTCATATACCAAAACTAATTTTGATAATACAATTCAATTAATGGATACAATGGCTCAAGGGATCCGCAAGGGTGGTTCGGTGACCTCCAATAACCCTGCAATATGGCTTGTGACGTCAATCCACAGTAAAAACTGTATTTGCATACAATAAATGCTTTCACGTAAATTAGTTTGATGTATCATTTCATACATGTCGAACTTGGCTGATGGCGCCACACCTATGTAGTTTTAAAAAAATATTAAAATCATAGTTCATACCTAGTTAACATACACTACACTGGTCACGTACGTCGATGCCTGACGACGAATTTTGGGCCAGGATTGCTACGTTGTGGAGCCCTGACACTGCTAGTCGGCGTCGTGGCAGACCAAAGAAGAGATGGCGGACGACTGGATTCATTTAAAAATAACTGGTTTACTATAGCGCAGGATCTTGATTCATGGAAGGATCTTGGGGAGGCCTTTGCCCAACATTGGGACATTATAGGCTGATACGATATGATACATACACATACACTATCAGGTAACAAACTTCCTCGATCATCTACGCTTCAAAGAACAAACTGTATAAGTACTGTACTGTCGTACAAAAACAATATAAAAACAGTCTTGATTTTTATGTCGTCAGATAACTTAAAGAAATACCCATCCAATGAACTTACCTAAATAACGGTATCTTGTTTAGAACTTGTTAAAAAACTTAAAAGAGTTTCTCTCTCAGTTTTACATACAAAACTATAGAACTATATTTACAAAACTTCGATTATCTCGAAATAAGGATTCCCTGATATACCGCTTTTGCGCATAGCACGACAGTGTATCAGAGTCGAAACTATAACTATAGTATATAAAGTCGTAACAAATATTCCTGGAATTGACCTCATATCCAGTCAGCTGAACTGCATAACAAATGGCATGACTTGACAAATTCAGTACCTATGTATTTTCGAAATAAAAATATATAAATTTGATTCTCAGAATCCATGTTAGCTAACTAGAATAAATCGGAACACCCTGTATAAAATTCGCAACGTTTTAAGAAACCAAATTCGTAATCTTTGTAAATATTTGACCCAAAGCGTTAATTAAATTAGCATTTCTCATTTTGAAGTTGGTTTAGCGCAAACACGTGGTTTGAACGTAATTGTTTGCAATGATTGGATTAGGAAATGTTACAAGCACGCTATACTTGTATACAAAAGTTAAGCAGTTTATGCATTTTTGCGAAAAGAAAGAAAACTTAGATTTTATTATGGAGAGAATATAAGTATAATGTCTACATGAAAGCAGAGTAAATACATATATAAAGAAATATACCACAATTATACCCATTGTACCAACAATAGGATCCCTCATTCAGCACCTAGCTGCAGTACCAGCCACTGATACTGCAGCGCTGATTTTCAACATAAGAGGTAATCTTTCTAATGATCTACTAAATCTACGAAATTGAATTTAAAAATACTGTCTATAATAGACTACGCTCACAAACTTTTGGAATCGACATGATTAAAAACAATTCGACATATTTTTTACGACCGCTTCTCTGTCAAATCAAACCCATATACCAGCAAATGGTGTTAGAAAACCCCACGCAAAATATTGCCCAAGTGGACTCGAACCCAAGATTCCCGGTGTATAATCCATTTACATTACTATTAAGACCACAGGCGGAGGAAAAAGAGACCGTTGTTTATAAAAACAAACCTACTACAAAGTAAAACAAAAAAATATGCGTGTGTATTCTTTGTCATTTATTGTTCGTTGAAACGATGAAGGAAACATCGTGAGGAAACCTATGTAGGTTTCCTACAATTTAGGTATATGTATACCTTAAAATTTTAAATAATAATTTCGAAGGTATGTAAAGTCTGTCTACTAGCCCAGCGTGGGCCTGAACCTTCAGTATATGAAATGATTTCTCGGTGCCGCGTGTTCGCACCAACTTATTACTGCAGGCACCATTGACGCGTGCACTGCGTGTGCTCAATGCTTTGTCCAAATAGATTGATATGTTTTCATGTTATTTGACGGCATTCACATCAACCACTTTTGTGACAGTAAGTAATAATAACATATTTTAATAACTATTGTACTACGCTATTGTGTTTTGTATTACCTGTAAAATAGTTGTATATGGAAATAAATAAATAAATGAAGAGGCCTGGGCCCAGCAAAACAGTTTACAATACAATGCAGGTATTATGATATTAAAACACGTTAAAATGTACATACCAGGTGACATTATATAGATAAAAAGAGGTGCAGTGCGTCGGTGCCTCGTATTGACGTCATCCACGGTGATTAGATACAATACATTGGAAACAATGATCCTAGTTATTATAAAAATAAGTTTATTGTATACTCGTACAAATAGGTGTTAGGGGTGGCTTGACTACTCACGTCTTTAAAATATGGCGCAATCTAAAAGAAAAATGACTGACTTGCGTAGTTGTGTTAAGTGCGCGGTAATACCGGCGCTCTGAGGTACCGGTTCGAATCCCGAGTCGGGCAAACTGATATTGGGTTTTCTTGTTCAGTATCAGCGCAAAATTTTTATAATTTGTGCATAGCGATAGGTATTGTTAAATTTTGAAATTTAAAACTGGGGCCTTAGTTGTACTTTGTTTCTATCTCCCTACGGGGATGAAGGGTAATAGATGTTTGATTTCGTTTTTTGTTTTAAAAGGAGAATTATAACAAAGTTTCTGAATGTATTGAATTATGCAGTTTCAGAGTTTCTTTGTAGTGGATACTTCCTGGATGTCCGAACGTATATAAAAATTCCTTCTTGAATAGAAAAGTTATACTATCCCAGAGTAACATAGGCTATATTTAGTTTCCATTACTATATAGATCCTAGAAAAATTACACACATTTCCAATGACTGCTTTATCATACTGACTACAGTTTTTTTTTTTTTCATTTATTTAACCACCAACAGTTGTTTACATCAATACGTGTGAATAAAAAAAAAACAATACCATTAAGTTCCGTAAGTGTACCAATTATGTTAAGGTTAGCACAGCATACACGAGTTTAAATCTTATAGTAATAAATATGAATAAAACATATAAAATGCATCTGTGTTGTGTGACCAAAACAATGGCCTTCCACAAATATTGTATCACCTGGGACAAAACCACTCCTACAAAGTACACGCCCATCCTCTGCCTGAGGAATTAACAGGAATAGAAGCGTAATATCAAGTTTTCTAATTTTGTATTCTTCTATAAAATATTAACATTATTTAAATAATTTAGTTTAAACAGAAACTGGCTTGGAACGAAACCAATCACGAATTAAAAATCAATTCATATACCATAATAAGAATTGAAAAGTTCTTGCTGTAAAAAAACTGCATTTATATGCCTTTGGAGATACAAACTCTAAACAAAAAAACATTCATAAAACAGTATTACAAAGATATTGCTAAAACCTAATTGTATTTATATCTACCGATCTCTTTGAAACTCCACGCTTAGCACTAAATTTCATAATGCGCTCCATGATGTCAAAGATAAGAACAGGTGCCACAACTTAAAACAAAGATTATTCCATATTCAGGGGATCACGATCCTCAGCAATGAGGAACACGATACGAAGAGATCCCAAACTTCATGATGCGCTCCACGATAATTGGCACAACTTAAAACAAAGATTACTCCATATACAGAAGGTCACGACTCTCAGCAATGAGGAACATGATACGAAGAGGATCCGTTTGATATAACCTCTAATTAATAAGTTTCTAACCTAAAATATTTTTGTGCAGGCGCTTCAAATCCACCTGCAACCTGATGAAGGCGACATCCTCATATTCATGCCAGGCCAAGAGGACATCGAAGTGACGTGCGAGGTAATTATTGAGGAAAACACCTTACAGTATTATTAGCAAATCGAGTTAAATAACACGTACAGACGTATGTACGCTAAGAGTACGCACCGGTTACAGTTGTTATTCTTAATGATTAAAAATAATGATAAAATTTGGAACGAAAAAAAATATTGAAAAAGCTATCAAAGCAATTTTTAACATATTTTGATTAGGGCTAACGCAATCGATGTGTTTATTAAAGCTGTTTTTGATTGCTTTGAATGACGAGACGAGCTTGTCGTTCGCCTGATGGTAAGGGATTCGACCGCCCATAAACAGTAGAAACACCATCCAACATCTTGTATTACAAAGCATTGTTTGATATTGCACTGCGCTAGCCATCCTGAGACATGAGATGTTCAGTCTTATTATGTCCAGTGGTTACACTGGCTACAATATCCTTCAAACCGGAACACGACAGTGACTACACACTGCTGCTTGGCGCCTGAAATAGACATTGCATTGGTACCTCCCAGGCGGACTCTTACATATGAGAGACCTAACACCTCATTGCTGAGTACACACATTTATACGCGTTATTTCCCACTATATTTAGCCGTTTAATACGCTATTAGCTCGCTTAAAACGATTAAAACAACGCACAAACATACTTTAAATCTAAACAAATATATATACCAAGATATATTACATAATTAAATACATTACCTATATTTAAATGACTCGGAATAAATAACCTTATTTGTATTATGCAATGGTTTGCGGTTTTTATATAACACAGCGTAGATAATACCAAGCGACATGACACTAATGAAATGCACTAATGTAATACTTAAGGCAATGTTTACATCAAATGTGGTAAAAAAAAAAACATTATTTTTAGATGTTAAAAGAAAGTAATTCACTGAAGTATATTTGATATAGGAGATTCATTTCTCATGAATCTTTAAGGACTGAAGTCACTTCACTCGTATACTGATCATAGTAAGATTTTCCAAAGAATAACTGAAACGTTGGTCGTATATATGAATCAGTTTGATTTATTGTCTAAAATCTAACAGAACTACTTAAATCCGCTAGAACATGACTAGGGAGTGCAGATCTTTTAATATAAACTGATCCGGAAAAGGAACGAAAGGAAAATGTAATTACTCCAAGATACAACATTAATGCAAACACCACGCATAAGCTAGTAAAAAGCAATAAATATTTAATAGATATTCTTTCTTCAGACATCTTACAACATCATAATAAAACACCTAAACCATTCTAAAAATTCCAAATTCTATTATTTGCTCTCCAGGTGCTAACGGAAAGACTGACAGACCTGGACAGCGCGCCTCCCTGACGGTGCTGCCCATCTACTCCCAGCTTCCAGCCGACCTGCAAGCCAAGATATTCCAGAGAGCGCCGCCGGGACAGAGGAAGTGCATCGTCGCTACCAACATTGCAGGTGAATTGATTGGCTTTAGATCTGGACTGATTCTCATTGCTCTGTTACTGGTGGTAGGTCTGTCATGTGAGAGTCCGCCTGGGTAGGTATCAACGCAATGTCTATTTGAGCCGCCAAGCAGCATTGTGTAGTCACTGTTGTAAACTTGAAAGACATTATAGCCAGTGTAACTACTGGACATAATGAGACATATCACGTCGCAGGATGGCGAGCGCAATGGAATACCAAACAATACTTTGTAATTCAAGGTGTTGGATGGTGTTTCTACTGTTTATGGGCGGTCGTATCGCTTACCATTAGGCGAACGGCAAGCTCGTCTCGTCATTCAAAGAAATAAAAAACTGGATTAGATTCTCATAGAAACTAGATTAACTATTGCTTTTAAAGATGCTTGATGTATATTATGGTTATTTAATATATGGTTTCTTTATAACGCAATGTAAAACTACCAGAAAATTGAAATCCAGTCAAAGGTAGCAAATAGAATAAAATATAACCAATAATATTGGTTCTATCTCAACAATACATTCGAATTCCTAAGAAATAGCAATATTTTGACAATAATTTATCAAGTTTGGGGCCTACACAAAGAATTGGAAAGTAATTGGAACAATTTAGTTTTTGTTGTGTGTATTTTAAGGAGCCATTGTTGTTTGAAGGACAACAGGACAAAAGCACAATAAACGACAAAACATTATGTTAAATGACAAAAACGCAAATGCGGAAAACGAAAATGTCATACTTCATTAGAGAAAAATGTTATTTTAAATTCGATAAAACTGTATTTGTTTCTGTTTTTATCTATACCAATATTATAAAGCTGAAAAGTTTGTTTGATTGAAGGCGCTAGTCTCAGGAACTCCTAAATCGATTTTGATAAAGTTGCACTTTGATACTACATAACTCCTGAGTGCCATAAGGTACATTTTATCTCGGTAAAATTTTTCACCCAGGCGGACTTTCAAACAATTTTATTATAAAACATTTTTAATACAGTCATATTCCGTCCGCTAGGAATTTATTTATTTATTCTGAATTGTATATTTATCTTGTTTACCTAAATTGTAGATAAGATTCGAAATTTTGTTAGATATCCTTTTAGACAATTAACTACCTTTTCTATTAATTAACTATACTATAGTTTCTTTCCCGCTCTCTAATGGGAACTGCAACCTGTGTAGCGTAAAAACTTACAGAATATAAAATTATAATGTATAGGTAACATTATCGGATGAGTAAACTCCTGTCATTGAATTGGAAATTTTAATTGTTGTTTAAGGCAATTGTTTTGTTTCTAGAAACTTCGTTGACTGTGGATGGCATAATGTACGTCATAGACTGCGGTTACTGCAAGCTGAAGGTTTACAATCCCAGGATCGGTATGGATGCGCTACAGGTAATATAATTGTTAAATTTTAACCATCATCGCCATTATGATTTATAATGTTTACGCGAATGTCGAAATAATACTATTTTTCGGATTTTATCGCTTTTACTGTATTTCATTTTTCTCCGTGACCATGAAGGTGGCAATTTCCTCATAATGTCTAGAGTTTTATTTCGATATTGTCGCCAACCGTCTATAGGATTCCACTGCTATGTATATAAGTATCTTCATCCAGTCGCTCCTGGTTCTTTTGTGCAAGTCGTCCCGCCATCTGGCCAGAGGGCGCCCCACGCCACGTTTGCCAAGACGCGGTCTCCACACCAGAACACGCTTAGTCTAGTGGTTATCTGTTCTACGACATATGTGGCCAGCCCATTGCCACTTTAACCTACTAACTTTTAGAGATATGATTGTCACCTTAGTTCTCTGACGGATCACTTCCTTCTCTTTGCATAGCAAGTTAAGCGACTTTAAGCTTATAGATTAGCCCCAGTCAGTGTCCACGTTTCGGCTCCGTCATTACGGGAAGGACGCACATATTATATTTCTTACGGTTTCGAATTAGACGCATCCAGTTGTCCAGAGTGGCATAATCTGCAAAGGTTAACCCTATCAGTCTAATATATAAAAATTTCGCAAAGCTATGCTTAGTTAAAACCCAAATTTACTCGATTAACCGTAAGTCAAAACCCGCCATCTTGCCTCTTAATAAGGTTTTAACTAGAAAACCGGTGATGTTTTTGACAGCTATTTAAGCAATTCTTAAGCACCTCTTAACGCTAAAACAAGTTTATAAGTAAGACTATATATTTCTGATATTTAATTTTGTGAAAGTCGGTGTACGTAAAACAAAAGCTAATAAAGTGTACCATGTGCCCAGATCTACCCGGTGAGCCAGGCGGCCGCAGCGCAGCGGCGCGCGCGGGCCGCACGGCCCGGCAAGGCCTTCTGCCTCTACACGCAGCGCCAGTACCAGCACGAGCTGCTGGCCGCCACCGTGCCCGAGATCCAGCGCACCAACCTCGCCAACACCGTGCTGCTGCTCAAGTCGCTCGGCGTCGAGGACCTGCTCGCCTTCCACTTCATGGACCCGCCGCCGCAGGTCAGTGGAAGCCGGGCCAAAACTATTTCAATCCACAGGATCTCTTTATCCGTGCTGAACCACCCAGTCACTAGGAAAAAGTTTTTGTATTTTTTCACTAGATATTTAGACTATAGATTGTAGAAGATCTTGATTAGAAATGTTGGTAACAATTCTCTTGAAAATAGAATATAGAATTATATTTTTCTTCTCCTATAACCTTCTTCTGTTGTAACGGCTTAATCAAATATATACCTTATTTACAATATGTGAATGAATCCTAGCTGAATTTCGGCTACGGCGGCCAATCTTAACGGAGATCAGCCACGCAGGAGATATAGCTGTGTGCGCATATGCATGCTCTCTGTTCCTTCACTCTCATAGTGCGGTGAGGTGGCAATCCGACATGATCGGAGAGGTTTACGTGCTTTCCGAAGCACGGAGATATCACACCGCCAACTTCGTAACTCCAAATAATTTTTGAAATGGAAAACCCAGTCACAATTATTTTTCGCCCGACCCGGTATCGGAACCCAGGACCTCAGCGCCATAGTCGTACGCATTACAACTACGCAACCGAGGCAGTGATTGTATAGTCTCAATTCAACAGACAACCTGGCACCACAATACTCAAGAACCATTCAAACATTACGAGTGTCGCCTCTTAGCCTCTGGAACAATGGAAGGTCCAATAAATTCATTGAGCCCTCATTATGTACGCTGAGCCCGTACAGTTCAAGCACTCGCGGTTCAATCGAAAAAACATTCAATAAAATGCTATTTTTGGCATTGTACATGTCTTGAGTTCATGTTGAATAATTAAGTAGTCGTTTTATTTTAATTTTCGAAAACAAAAATGCTTTTAAAATACATACTTTATAAATGAGAGGAATATACCGAGAATGATAATCACAAAAATGACCAGTATGTATATAGTGACAAAGACAATGTGGAATGAATAATTATAGATTTTTGTCTGTGGAAAGACAACTACGGGCCGTTCGTTCGTTTTGTCTTATATGCACTTGTTATATTTAATTTAATTATCTACAGAATCAAAACATTTTTTTAATTTTGCCCTTAAAAGGGTAAATCCGTCATACAAGAAGATTTTATTGAAATCACTGGTAAAATAACATCTTTTCAATGTAGCACTATCAAAGGCTGGCAGCTTTGATAATACGTTGCAATCAGTGATATTCGTGGCGACCCATCAAATACCT